>NC_143512.1:43352262-43504762 GCF_031878675.1 Megascapheus bottae | reverse complement strand
AACATTTCCATTACAACAAGGAAGAAAGAAAAAAAAGGCAAAAGAAGTACCATTAATACCCAATTCTGTGAACCATGGAAGATAGTTTCAGAGTATAGCTCAAAAAGAAGCAAAGCTGAAAAGGAAAAAAAGAAGAGCTGACAGGTAGAGACAGAACCTTGAAGACTAAAAATCAAACGGAGCTGGCCATGTGAAGAAATTCCAGAATAAATCCAGAGTCATGACATCTTCTATATGTCATGATTCTAGATCCCTTAAAAGTATTATCAGTCCAATCCATGCATAAAGTAAGAAATTACAAACAGATGAGCAACAGGAATACAATGAGTTAGCTTTTATGTTCTCTTTTTATTTAATTATAAAAAACTAATTTGGCCTCACTCTGTCCTGCACAAATGCAGGTTGAAGTAACTCCAAAAAAAAAAAAAAAAAAAAAAAAAAAAAAGAGGAGGAATTGGGTTTCTCTAATCTTAGCATTTCAGGCACTGTTCTGCCAAAAGCCACTTTAAGAAACTCATCTGTGACCTAAATCTCCTTGCTGCTTATGATACTACTGGGTCGGCTAAATTGTGCTCCATATGCCAGGCTGACTAAAACCCTGTCCCCCGTGCCTCAACTTCAAATCAGCACTTGCACAGGAACTACCGACAGAGCAAAGACTACAGTGTTTCTAGATTTTTTTTTTTTAGTTTGAGAAAAGAGAATACTGAAAGAAACAATTCTTAGGAAATAAACAGGATTTTTAGCTAAATTTGAGGCTGTAAAATTTAAAGCACTGCTACTATTTTAAGTTATGCGAAAATGGTTTCAGAATCCTAAAGCAATTTTTTTTAAGCAAAGCCTAAGATTAAGGAGTGGCAAGCCCACTTCTTATTTTTCCCCACATTAGTACTTTAATATAAGGTACAGAGCAAGCAAAGTCTGTACTGCTGATTTATAAGAGTTTCAGATCCCAGAGAACTGAGTTGCAATCACTGCTACATTTCTACATGCTTTGTAAAGACCCGAGTGTTATCACTGCCAAATACCACACTGTGCTCAGCCACTGCTAGCACAGAAAAGCAGCACAAAGGACATCCTTTTAATTAAAGGAACAGTATCTAACAAGATAGCCCAGCCAGCAAAAGACTACAATTAACAAAAGACACTAGCGAAAAAAGTAGAATCAAATTCACATCCATTCAAGTTAGAATCAGCCTTGACCCCACCATACAGCCTGAGCTGCCTCTTTGCACAATCAGTTTAACTGTCAACTTATCAAACGTGGAACAAATGAATAAAAATAATCTCAAGAGGATGTTAATTTTTTTTCTTTAAATTAAAAAGCCACAAAAGTAACTAGGTCTCTCCATTAATCCTTCAGTATTACCTGGTGGATCCATCTCTATATAAAACATCAAGTCTGTGCCACAGTTTATATCTGTCTTGGAATATTCTAAATCCAGGTCTTCCATAGTCCAAACAGTGTTGTACATTTGTGCGAGAGTTTCCTTGGCTGAGACCAGTTATAAGAAAAGAGTCCGGCTTTCTTTGTAATGGTGTCTTGGAATTCATTTTAAAACCTATAAGGGGGCTGTACTGTAACCTATTACATCACACATCTCAGCCAATCAAGTCAGGAAAATGTCACCAGACCACTCCTGCTTCATCAGTTGTCTCTGATGCCAGCCTTCAGAGTCCCACCCTTACCAAGAACCTGCATGTAATCCAGTCACACTGTCTACAACACTCATCTTGTCCAAAGGTGTCTAATTTCACTGTTCTCCTGCAGCAGTAAGTTCTCTAATTCCCTTTTTATTACTCTTTGCTGCATGGTACGTCCGGCTGCTGGCAGGCTGACAAAAGCTGATATGCTGCAGCTTGTAGCTTTTTTCCTTCTCCAGTACATCTGGGTTTATAGATAGCCCAGGCATTCTTTGGTATGAAAATCTTACAAAGGCACCAGAATGCCATCCTTAAGCTTTGTTTTACAGCCCTTAAATATCTCCCACATATATTAAAAGGAGAAATGACCAGGAGCCCAGAAGATTTCATTCTGATTCTCCACAATTCAAGTTCAGCACTTAAATAAACATATCCCATTAGGAAGAACAATAAAAATCTATAGAAAACAATTCTTCTACTTAACATTTCAAAGTAGAAAAAAATAAGACTTCATAGATAAACCATGAAAATTCTTCACAGGAATAGAATGTCTATTAAATATCTATTATTTGCATAAAAAAACCCTAACGGTCACATTAAAAGCATTTTAATGTTATTTCCTAACGAAGAAGCTGTCTCCTCCAGAGATAGGATACATTTGTATATGCAGAGTGGAGTAGGGAGATAATTTTTTGTGCAAGGTATTTCACCAGCCACCCATCCTTCAGTGAGCGCTTGCAGGAGAGGGTGATGTAATCTTTTTTTTTTCTTCTTCTTTTTACTCTAGCTCAAATGCCTCACTTTGGGAACAAATATTTCTTCTTAGCAGTATACAAGGAAATCGATTTCTCTGCAAATCATGCTGCATATAATTTTGTCATTCACTAGAGTCTAATGTATATTCCCATTGTGAGCCAACGTCTCTTGTGACACCCACAATATTATGATGTATGTGTGGGAGAAACCTCCCTCCAATGCAAATGTGGCTCACTGAAAGAACCAGAGTAGGCTTTGTAATGCATGTACATGTGTGTGCCATGTATCTGTGTGACAGGTGAAGGAATGGAGAAGCCCTTGGGGCTTTCCATCAAATCTGGGACCATGCAGTACACCCCAAGACCAGACCAAGGCATTCCATCTCTAGGTGCTGCTCACCTGAGATCCTTTTCTGCTTTGCTTAGCCATAGGAGTCCAGACCAGACAGGGTGGTCCCATCCTCCCCAACCCTCTCCTTTCCTATTTGCCTAAGGTTTTAGGTAAACCTAAAATTTGAGATGAAAGAATGGTTGAAAGCGGGCCATGGTGGTGGGGTATGTGCCCAGACAGGATTCAGAAAATGGGCAATCTAACCAAAAAATTGCTGGCCCTGTCCCCACCAGGAAGGCGCGCAGTCCTGCCTAACCAGCCCGGGGCCAGCCCTGGCATTTGGGGCCCTGGGAGGGAACCAGCCAGGCTGTTGGCTCCATGTGGGAGCCCCAGGCGAGACAGGTGATTTTCCACCAGCACAGCAAGCCCTGGCCTGGGGGCCCCCCAAGTCCAGGCCAGCACTTTCTGATCACCTCCCTCTGAACTTCCTACCTAGTCTCCCCTCCCACCCATGGGCCCGCAGGGACCCCCTGGAGCACGAGGGGGGAGTGTCTTCCCCAGGCCCCATCTGCCCTCCCCAGGCGGCGCTAACGGGGTGCAGCGCACGCGCGCACACCCCACGCAGGCACGCGTGCACGCACGCGGCTCACGCACACTAGACGGAGGAGCCTGGCCATGGGGGCGCAGGGGTGCGCGGAGGAGAAGGCAACTTACTTTGCAGGTTATGCATTTCTACGGTTTCCCTTTGCGGCGCCCGTATCCGACAAGAGGAAAAAAAAAAAATATATATATATATATATATACTTAAAAAAAAAGAATCCGAAAGCGCTGTTCTTCTACCAAAGGGGGCCAAGCCCCACGCGCTCCCCCCTCCGGCCGGAGCTGCGCGGCTCGCGCTCAGCGGGGCGCGGGGACAGGGCTCGGTGGCCTGCCGGCTCGGCTCGCACCGCCTCGCCAGCCAGGGCCGCCCCGCGCAGCGCCCGCCTCCGGACCGGCCGCGCTCACTCCGCCCCCCGCCGCCCAGCCCCGCAAGTCCCGGCCGGCCCGGCGAGCGGCTCGGTGCCTCGGTCTGGCTGGCAGCCGCTCACGGCCGGCTCCCCACTGCAAAGCCAACCGGATCTCGCTACTGTGCGTGGAGGGAAGGCGCCCCGGCCGGCTGGCCGGCGCTGGCGCGCACGTCTCTCCCGGATAAAGATCGCAGCTTCACGATTAACTCGGGCAGGTTCAAATATTTGCTGAGCTAGGGATTTCGGGAGGGGGGAGGGGAGGCCCAAGTCAAAAGTTGTCATCGGCTGACACACGGCTAGCGCAAGAAGTGCTTCAAGACCAACTCTTGCTCCCGTCCGCCTAGGAGATGAGAAGGCCATTGCACTGTCAGGGGACCCCAAACCGTCTCCACGGGCGGGCGCGCCCGTGGGCGGGCGGGCTCAGGTCGCCGGCGGTGAAGCCAGGCGCTCTGCAAGGCCGAACACAGGAAGTGGCTGAGCTAGTTCAGCAAAAAATAGAATCAAAGCCTCCCTTGTCCAGGCCTGGGACGCTGGGACGAGCCCGGAACACTGCGCCTCGCTCTCCCTCCCCGGGCTGGCCGTGCAGGTGTAGCCAGGAGGTCCCCACCCCCACCCCGGCCATGGCACACTTTGCCCCAGTGCCCAGAGCAGAAGGTGGGGTCCTCAGGGAGACCACGGCCTGCGAGAGAAAGAAGCAGCAAAGCCTGCGGTGACTGTTTTATGAGGTCCACTTTAAGACAGGTTTGCAAGGCTGTGTGACTTTCTAATCATGAAAAAGCGTGTGTTACCCTGGTCTGTGGGGGCACAGACAGAAAGACAGAGGACACACCTTTCCAGCAGGTTCTTGTCCTTTAGTGGAGAAAGTTGCCATGCATTATATTTGAAACTGTTGGCTACTCCTTTTTTCCCCCCTGCCAGCTTTTCTTATGCATCAACATAGAACAGTAACAGGGCAAACCACAGTTTCACCGGGCATAATAGCACAACAGTAACTTAAGACATGCCTCCATTTAACCCACAACCTGACAAATGCCCCTAAACTACATTCTCTGACCACTGCTGCCCCAGTACCTGTTTCCCTCTGGCCAGAGAAAGTACAAACTGGTAAGTGAAACCAAACTGATTTGTTCTGAGACACATGCAAAAACATTTCAGCCTGTAACAAAAACTCTGGCTTTTCTGGTTTCTTTTTCAGCTCACCTATCATCCACAAGGGCCAACAACAAAGTAACAGCTTCAGGTTCACTGGAAATACCCAGCAAGGGTTGCTAAGCCCAAAGTCAAAATTATTTTACCAATTCCTCTTTGAAACAACTTATTTTTCTAATGGAGCCAGCTAGTTGAGCTGGTTTGTTAAAAAAAAAATACCCTTTTTCTCCTCTCTGGAGCTGCATGATCTAGCCCTACTTTTAAAAACAGACGGACTTTCTAAAGGCAGAAACACTGGATACATCCGCTTCGAATACACTTTTCTCCACATGGTGAGTCATGTCAAAACCTTCAACCACTGAAATGATCTCTAAGTCTGACGGGACATTTTCTGTTTCATGATAGATTTAGAACGGGACATTTTCTGTTTCATGATAGATTTAGAAAGTTTACTTCACACCAATTTCTTCCAATGTCTAATCATCTATAGAGGTTCTATTGTATTACTGAAACTGAACACAATCCTTCCCTTTGAATTTTTGTCTTTGGAATGTGATCTATGTAAGACACATGCTTTTCATTAGCTTAAAAGGGGCGCCCTCTGCTGACAGTATAGAATAACTGTTGCTTGGAAGCAACTATAATTGTATTCCATACTTACCCAGGTTCAAAATGCCACACAAACTAATCAACGTAGTTGTACAACAGCCATTCTATCTACACAAATCACTAATAATACAGATTTCATAACTTAGAAAACAATTTTCATGTAGCCATGAGCTCCTTTAGAAAAATGTGTGTAAATGCCAGCAGTTTATCTGGGATTGCAAAGATCTATACCTGAAACTTTTTAATGTTTATTATAACTAAGAGGGGTTACAATTATATTCGCCAGATAGTAGGAGCATTATTTCTCACACACTGATACCCCTTTCTCATGTTTTTGTCCCCATTTCATTCCCTCCACCCCCTCTACTCATCTTGTTTTCCCCCTTCCCTTTCCTATTTCAAATAAACATATATACAATATACTAGATTACAAGGCAAGATACTGTAATATGAGAATAACCAAGGCACAACAAAGGGGATAAAAAATAACATAGTACATTAAGAACAACATTCACTCATTATATAGCTCTTGTTTCCATATCCTGGAGGTCCTTTCATTTTGCCTCATCTTTTATGGTCTTATGTATGTAGGTTTTGAACTACTGTAATCCTCTGCTAGGAAAGTCCAAGTTTTGTATTAATTGTTAGAAATGAGGGAAACCATTGAGCCTATATTCCTTTGGGGCTGGCTTACTTCATTTAATATGACTTTTTCCAAGTCTCTCCATTTCCTAACAAATGGGGCAATGTCATTCTTTCTGATGGCAGCATAGAATTCCATTATGTATAAATACCACATCTTGTTGATGCAATCATCTACCAAGGGGGGCATCTGGGTTGGTTACACTGGAAATCTTTTACACACAACTGAAGACTAATTTTATTTATTTTCTCTATTCCCCAAGACAATATATATCCCATTTCCCCAAAGTTTTGTGAAATTCATTTACGAGTCAAAAACAGACCTTGATTTCATTTTTCAGCAGATTTAATAAACTTGTCAGGAGAATGTCTCCATTATTAAAATGTGTGAACGTTTCATGGAAACGTTCAGCCTGCAGGAATCGCCTCCAAGCAGTGAACAGTTCACAAGAAGCTTGAGACCTGGAAGGCCTAGTGTTTAAAAGGTTCACTGGACTATCTATCATGAGGGAACAAAAATCATTAAAAACAAAATAGAGGTGGGGGGAGAAATAGGGGGCAAGAGAATGCTCAATAAGCCAAAGTCTTCATATAAATGTAAAATGTAGACCTTCCTTCCTATTTTTAACTTAAGACAATATAGACAGAAGGGTCTTTCAGGAAGATGCAAATTCATAGCTCTATATCCAGTGAGTGCTCTTATAATGACTGTAGGAAGGAAGAACGTCCATTTCAATTTATAAAGAAATCCAGGTTTACATATGCAAAAAATCTGACACATTCTACCAGAGACATAAAAAATGTACACCCCTCACCTGGTATAAAGAGCTCCTCCTGCCCAGAGCCAAGAGAAGGCTACCCTGAGAGACAAAAGCAAAACTGTGCAACTGTACTGCCCAACACCCACCCACTGAGATGGCTGGCGTCGATCACTTCATCACCCCAAACCTGCTAGTTTTTATTAAAACTTAGGGTGGCTGGCTTCTATCCTTTTCTGCCCATCTCAGTATGTGTAATTTTTTCAAGGTTTCATTTCTCACCATTGTAACAACCTTCTAATATTAGACCACATTTGAAATCCAATTAAAAAAAAAAACAGAAAAATGCAAAACTCTTTGAAATTAAATTCACTTCCCTCTCACTGCTGAGGTGATTGCTTTAGTCTTGGTTGAAAACCAAGCCCAGAGCATTTAAAACAAGATTTATGAATCAGTCTCTTCAGATGAATGTTGTGCAATGTGCTGATGGTTAAAAATTAACATAGACAGGTGTAGAAGGGCAGGGGGGAGAAAGAGTCATTTATTTTCTACTCTAGCCTTGAGGGTGCAATACTAGACTTCAATTATGCTCCATTAATATTTCTGAATATATCCATGAAATATGAAATATGTAAACACACTTAGGAAGGGTGGTATTCAAAGGCACCTTGTCTTAAACAGACCTGTTTTTACCTTGGCTGCCCTATGCAAATGTTCTGTAGCTACCTAAGTATAGCAGAGTGACTATTACATATTTAATGATTCCAGCCAATCTGCTGTTCAGCTTGAAACGTATTTAAGACTTTTAGTAACAAACTATCAGCAAAGTTCTGAAACGTACTCTGTGTGTGTGTTACCTTTGCAAATCTTAGTTTCCCTCCATCAAAAAAAAAAAGAACCCTTACTTAACACAACTACTGATACATTGAAGGACACAGTTCCTAAAACTTCTTTGAAGACTGAGTTTAACAAGAGTCAAAAAAAAAAATACAAAAAAAACCCCACTCAGTTTTTCACTATCCTGTGCCCAGATCTATGCTGGACAGAGTGAAAAAGGAGAACAAGCTTGTCCTTCAGAAATGTAGTTAATGTGGTTGAACTATGGGGAAACTACAGGACAGTCAAGGATATGAGGCAAAGGGGACTGGGAACGAAATATATTGGAATGAGTTCTCTTAACTTGCACGTGAAGCAGGGTTAGGCCTTATTGAGGTGTAGATGAAGTCAGCAGTAATGTTTGGGGACACTGTATAGTTGGACATTTTGTACACTGTGCAAAGGCACCTGGGCAAGGTGACAGGAGGAGTGGTGCTGACATCCTGGTCACCCAATCACCAAGCTGCAGAGCTCTGTGTATGTCAGCTCATATAGCCCTCAAAATAACCCCAGGAGTGAGGATCTGTCCCCATTCTGGCATTCTGGCAAAAAGGCTAGCAAAGCCAGTAAGGGACAAAGTGCTGAGATTCCAGGTCTGTCTCTTCAGGAAAGAATCTAGAGCTTTACCTTGAAAGCTACTAGCCTGGACTGGGGCTCTGCTCACTATGCAGTTTTAGTTATGACATGCTGGAAACTCCAGACAACATTTTGTCTGGACACTACTAATGCTATTGTTACCATCCATATTCAAAGTGTCCCACCTTTTTTCAAAGCCCAATTCAAGCCATATTTCTTCCATGAACTTTATCTGTTTAATTACTCTAACAAGTCACCCACTGTCTCCCTTGAGTTCATATTGTACTTTGAATAAGTGGTATATAATTAAATTGATGTGGTACCAAGGCCTCAAATATCATCAGCTTTGTTTATTATTTCAAATTCTATCTGCTAAAAATGAAAAGATGTCTAAACGCCCCTAATAGATGGGTGCTTTTGGTAAGCATCTAAATAGCATTCAAGTACTCATTTCTATTCATAGCAAGTTATCCTAAAGGACTGATTTATGACTAGTTGCTGGCAGTAAGCTGCTGCTATGCGCTGAAAACCCTCAGGGACCAGCACAGGCTGGGTCTGCAAAGAAGGACATGCTGCAATCTTGCCAGGCCTTAGAAGCCAATCATTCACATTCCAAAGGGCAAAGGTACTCAGGAAGGGGGTGTTCTCTCTCACCCCTGCAGGGGAGGATAAGTGTTTTCACAAATGAGAGATAGCACAGCATCCATTTCCTTCCAAAAGGCCCATACAAAGTTCAATGTGCCTACGACAGTCTGCAAGGGGAAACGGCGTGGCTCGTTTCTGCATTAGATTTAATTTTTCTTAGAAGAGGCTGCATGAATCCGGGGATGATCTAGCTGGCGATCAAGGCTTTGTCATTCTTCAGCAGAGCTGATGGAACTAATCCTCCTTTCTTAATAGAGGAATGGAAGGTCCCTTGATATATCAAGCCACTTTAAGGGTGCATTTATGAAAAGAGCTGCCAATAAATTTTTGCTTTGGCCAAATTAAGCTGAGACTGATAGGAGACATTTAATCACTTGGTACCAGTCAGACTAATCAAGTTCAACCATTGATGCCACCATACTAGAAATCCTCAAAAACTCCAGAAAGATGCAGGTGTCACTAAGATGACCAGGAAGAGCCTCAGCCTGCCCTTCAATATTAGCAGGGCTCAGCTCTCCCTCCTCTGTCATACCTCAATGCTGTTCAAGAGAGAGTGAAAGACGTACCATGGTCTACAACCACTCTTTGCTACTCATCACAAAGGCAGCCCCTGAACACTCACAGAGAACTAACAAATCCATTACCAAATGACCTGAGAAGTCATACACCCTAAACCAAAGTCTTTCTGGATCTTAAGTGGTTCTCTTTCCTATCTCATAGCCTATTCCTGAAGGTCAGGCTCTTGCTTTGAAAGCTACCCTGCCGAGATGCAAACTGGCTATGAATCACCTGATTGTAAAGCATAATACAGATCTCCACTGTGTACCACGGGCCCCCAGGTCTCCACAGCTGACCATACAGATGCAGCAAAAGGCCATCTGCACACCTAAGCAAGTGCAGGGGTTCCACTTCAACTCCAGGTATAATCTAAGACTACAAAGGAGTACCTTTAGCAGTCTTAAGGTGAGGTTTCAGGACTTGGAATCACTCTTCTAAATAACCAGATTCTGTTGGTTAGATTTTACCCAAGGGCATACAGCCAACAAAGGTTGCTTGGGCTCCCCACAGTAGAAGAAAAATACGTCGGTTTAAATTAAAACCACTGCTCACATAGTCTACATTTCCTGCTTTGTTAAATGGCTAAGTGAGCGCCAGACTGCTTTCAAAGAAGTGTCTAGCCTGCTCTAACTTGCTTCAGAGAACCTGCTTTCATACTGCTTGCATTATTGAAAATGTTTATTTTGACAGACATTTTCTCAGTGTACTTGGTTCCAAAACACACATTCCAAAATACTTTAAATTATATAGTAATTATGAATCCCCTACTTTGTAAGTATTAGGAAGAAAAACAAAAATGTCAACAACTAAAATGAACTCCATAAATCCATTCAACAAGTAGAAGCCTACAAGGTGGCAGGTCCAGGGAGCTATCACAATCCACATCAAAACTAAGAGGCTGAGATGGGAGGACCATGGATTTGAGGTCAGCAGGACTAGGTAACAAGTTCAAGGCCAGCAGATACAGAAAGCAAGAAAATAAATTTAAAAACCTGCAACGGGTGAAATTCAGATAGTTTACCACATGCATTAACACTCCACTATTTTTTTCTGTGAAACCATTACCACAGATTATAACTGTACTGCCAAGTTCAATTACCTCAGCAATGGAACACTACCATTATTAAGGCTCAAAAACAATGAATAGTAAGTTAATGATGAATGTTACAAAGCCTTACCTGGTGCTGGCTGTCGCTCATTCCATTCAGTTGAGATTAAAATTTCTACAACTTTTATGAAGTTTTCAGTATTATCAGAGCTGCAAGAGAGAAGGCTTTTATTAGACAGCTTATCCTGCAAAGGAAGCTTGTATTCATCTGTGCACATTGCAGCGATGTAAGTGTGCATGTGGTTTGCATCTATGAACCAGGACCTTTATAGTACCCATGACCCTGAATGTGGGGCCAGCCTCATCATTCCTAATTGCCCACCCAAGACACATATCTCTTCTTTCACTTACCTAGCTGCTGGGAATCTGAAAAGTAGAGGGCTGAAAATTTCAGAAAGCACTCTTGCACTCAGGAGATTTTTGCTGGCATTTTGGGACAGCTTGAAGAAATGTTTTAGCAAATACTGAAGTGTAAGCCAATACTGATGAGGTATGTTAGGTGACCTAATGAGCTTCTTCAATAGCTGGATGTAGTCTTCAGAGCTCTGTACTTCTACAGGTTAAAAGGAAAAGAAAAAAAAAAACGAGTAAGACTGTCTCTAGATTGCAGTCAACAAATACCTCAATCATTTCTGTTCTTTCCCTTAGCCGCAGTGGGACCTGCTCTCAATGTCCTCAGGAGAGGTGCATAGGGCATTTGTCCTTCTCATTAAGCATGTACTGTGAGAAAGTAAAACTCTCAAGTCAAATAAAAAGGCAAGAAACTCCTCTTTAAAAAAAAAAAAAAACCTACAAACAAGCTGTTCAGGGCGTGCTGGCAGAAACCTCCCTGCATCAAGCAGCTTGAAACGATTGGCTCATTCTAAGGCACATCAGATAAGTATCAGGGGTTAAACTTTGAAGATTATGAACCGCAACTTCCTGTACCCAAAGCAGCGAAGGAAGCACCTTAGCTCCTAACTCTGAGCCCTCCTCCCTCAACAAGTTTTGTTACTTGGCGAAGATTCCCCTGAATCTGACATTAGTTCGTGGAACACTGTGTCCCTCCAGCTGCAATGGCCTTTGTAATACTGATCAAAAGTGAACAATTCACCAGTTCAACATATGGCCAGGCTTCTAAGTCAAGGAGACTGGAGCTTCTATTTGATATCTTAGTAAAGGAGGAAATTTTTGGTGGCACTGAAGGAGGAGGGAGACATTACAAATACTCTGTAAATACAATCTCTTTTGTAGCACTTTGTTGTTTAGGCAAGCACATCCCCAGCTCGAAATGTGGTCAATGAGGTTCTGAGAAAACAAACCTTGGGCTAAGGAAATCATTTCACTGTAAACAGCTACTGGAATGACAGGATTTGGTAAGTCCAGGAGATAACGTTTGAAAGCATCTGTTAAGACTTGCACATCCATCATTTCCAAGTCCACAGAAGCAGCATCTAGGAAAGAGACATTTAAAGAAATGTTAAATATTTCAAACATTTCTTTTTTATCTCAGATGGGCCAATTTTCCAAATAGGGGACTTAAAGTGTGGCACAGAAAAGGACACAATGTGGGGACAAACATATTTTTTAGCATAAATGTTTCTCATGAAGCCTTGCCCTTAAATTTTCAGTGGTGCAATTGTTCTTTGTGCATGTCTGCTTCACACATTGCAAGCACTAAGCATGGCCAGCCACTGAGCGCTAAACTTGTCATGGTACACCCAAATTTTCCCACAATGCTACAGTGCCAGGTGGATGTCTTTGTTGGAAGCCTAAATCTACAATCCTAAAGAAAGTGATGATATTTGGAGATAGGACCTTTAAGAGGTGATCTGAGTTAAAAACAAGTGGCCAGGGCTGGGAATATAGCCTAATGGTTGAGTGCTTGCTTAGCATGCATTAAAACCAGGGTTCGATTCCTCGGTACCACATATATAGAAAAAAAAGCCAGAAGTGGTGCTGTGTGGCTCAAGTGGTAGAGGCTCTAGCTTTGAGAAAGCCTAAGGACAGTCTTCCAGCCCCAAGTTCAAGCCCAGGACTGGCAAAAAAACAAAACGAAAAAACCAAGTGGCCAGCATCTTTATTAGGAGATTAAGACACACACAGAGAGACAGCAAGGACTACAGGAGGAGCCTATGAAGACACAGCGAGAAGGCAGCCATCTGAGGGAGAAAGAAAGACCCTGGGAAGAGAGCAAACATGCCTGCAGCTTCATCTGAGGTTTCCAGCCTCAGGAGATGTGAGAAATATGCTTTTTTGAGCCATTTGATTTGTAATATTTTGTTATGACAGCCCTAAGGAAAATGATCAGGCCTCTCCATAGTCTGCTGTGACTAAAAAGGGTCCTATCTAGAGACGGTGGTCATACAGCAGGAAAAAGAGAATTGCCAAATCCCCTTGAACCTCAATTGATAAATACTAAATCTCAGAATTAACATCACTTTATGTTATTGGTGGAACTTGGATTTACTTGCTAGACAAGGGTTCTATCACTTTAGCCACACCCTTGATTCCCCCCTTACCACCTCTCTCTTTAGTTACTTTTAAGGCAAGAGTCTTGCATTGCAAATAAGCTTTGCACCATTATCCTCCTATTCCTCATTCATTGCTGGTATTACAGGCATACACACTCCTTGCGAGAATTAACTGAAACATAACCTGATAAAGTGATAATTAAATAATAAAGCATTACAGATTGGTAGCATACATCCATAAAAATAATTGGAAAAATTTTGAAACATTTTCCCCTATAACTAATAATCTAAGGTGTGGACATCAGATTAAGGCAGAAGAAAGATAAACTGAGCATCTGTCCAGTAAATCCCTCAGCTCGGAGAGGAAATAAAGTAATTCTGTAAAGGAATGACACTAATCAAATGCCTTTTCTGTACACTCACAACATACAGAGAGCTGCCATGCCCAGCAGGAAGCGGGTATGTTGAGAGCAGGAATGACCCATGGGTAACTAGAAAGGAGGAGATATACCTGGTTGCTGTTGAAGGATGCACACTGGCGATGGAAGGCTAAGGTGAGTTACCTGGGGACCCAAGAACTCAGCTCACAGAAGGCAGAATGATGTATAAAACACTACATTCTCCTGCCTTTATCAATGGGAGTACTGAGAGTAAATCAGGAGTATGGACCAGAGTAGTTAAGCATAAGGTCTGGAATCTGAGGCAAAGTAATGAGGTCTGAATCTTTTTGTTGTTGCTGGAGCTACTCAGGAGCAAGCTGGGCTTCCTAAATCCCTCCCAGTCCTCCAAGCTCCCAGGGCACTTAACACCCAGTTAGCATTTGTTTCCTGTCCAGTGTGTACTTCTTTTATGAGGTCTGGATCTTAATGCAATAAAACAACAAGTAAGACATTATCAAGAAATGCCATAACCTGGTGGTTGCCTGAGACAGAATGAGAAAGTATCAATGTCATTCTAAGATGTTAGGTGTGTGAGGAGAAAGTGCTATCCTAGGTACCTTTGACAACAGAGGAATGCTAGATTAAGACCACAGCTACAACCCCCCCCCCACGCCTACCCCATCATTACCACCAATCACGCTCGTCCCATTAAGTAGGCAAATGTTATCTAAGATAAATCCTACACTATAAAGCTCTAAGAAAAGTTAGCCAGGTGTAAAGGAATTGTTAAAAGATGAAAAAACACAGTGCTATATCACTTAAATATGCTAGAAAGCACCAGAAACAGAGTATATTTCCAGCAAGTATACAAGGACAATTAGCTTTTTATATAAAGGATCCACATTGACAGTTGGCAATTACTAGTGCAACTAAATACTCACAAATAAGATGGTACATAGTATCACTAAGGGAATGCTCTACAGTCACCAACCATTTGGCTTCTCCCCCATGCCCCAATACTTCAACCTTGCATGCTTCATTTAATGTCTCTTTGCTTGGCAAATTAGTACCGTGGAATTTGTTCATCCTGAAAAATCTGCTGAACTACTTGGCAATGTATATAGGACATATGATGCTAAATTCAGGCAGGGTCCATTGTCCCCCACCCCCACCCCCACCCCCACTCCACTGTGTTCCTGCTAAGCTAGTGAACAATCCCTCCTTCAGGATTCTTGTCAAGCAGTCTGGCAATTACCTATTTCCACACTAGACTGAGGGTGCCCTGAGGAAGGGCTGCAGGCCTCATGTGTTCCCGAGCATTCCTCTGTGCCCACCAAGCAGAATGTGTTAAGTGTTTTGTAGACTAAACAACACAAGACCTCCATGTGATGCTCATTCCTTTGAGTCCTTTTTTCTAACAGAGGTGTATTCCACAAAGCCCTTAGAATGTTTGAATGAAATCATCCCCACCCCACCATGCCCCCGCCCACCTATCTTTGGTTAAATCCACCATACACTGAATTCCTCTACAGTTAATGACACAGTATGTTTTATTATATTTTTGTAATGCATATTCTAAAGTCCCCTGGTGATTCCAACTTCTGCTCCACAAGATTTCTCATCTGCATTGACAGTAACCTAATAGACTCTTCCATACAGCCATCTTGGGATGACTTTTGAGTAGTTACCTAATCTCTTTAGTTTTGGTCAGGGGAGGCAGCATTCTTTCTCTTTCTCTTCACTATTAATTTTGTCTACTCATCAGAAGTAATACTATTCCTCCCACCTACTCTAAGGCAACCCACCCTGCTAGATCTCTATCTAGCTTCACCGATCTCTCCACTCCTTTCCCCTCCCACCCCCCCGGAGTAGATGGTGAGTGAGAGGCAATTAGCAAGGTTTGGAAACATTCTTGAATGTTGGAACTAGGGCAGGATACTACTGGCACCTAGTGGGTAGAGGACAGGGATGTGGCTAACGATCTTGTAACACACAGCAGTCTCCTCCCTTCTCAGTTACTCAGCCTAAACATCAATAGGGTGGAGGCTGAGAAAGTCTGATTCGAATGAAGAAACACCAAAGGGAGTCAGAAGAAAATCCACAGGGTTAAATCTCAAACAAGATAGGAAAGAAACAATGGTTTTAGGTCAAAGTAGGATACAGGGAAAGACAAGAACTCTTCGGGCCATAAAAATAAGGATATAACTCACAGCTCTACCAGTCAGTCACTGAAACACTAGAGAACTGTTTACCTGAGAGTCAGCTTCCTTTTCTGTGGAAAAGACTACTTATACTTGTAAGGTTAGCAAATGGATAGAATAAAACAACTTAGTAGATGTGCAGCCCCCCACAGCTGTCATTTTCAGAAACTGAAAAATTCAAAAAAAAAAAATTGGTTGAAAACCAGGATTTTTTTCCTTATCATCTTGGAGCATCCTCGAGGATATTATAATATTGGAAAAATCTACAAGCTAGAAACAGTGTTGGCAAATCCTCTTCTGCTTACTTTTTTTGTTTTTGTTTTTTGCCATAAAAATTCACTTTCATAGCACAGAATCCAAAGGACTCAGGATTCCTACATGCAATTTTTTTTTTTTTTTGGCAAGTTCTGAGGCTTGAACTCAGGGCCTAGGCACTGTCCTTGAGCTTTCTCAAGGCTAGCGCTCAACCACTTGAATCACAGCACCACTTCTGGCTTTTTGTATGTGTATGTGGTACTGCAGAATCAAACCCAGAGCTTCGTACATGCTAGGCAAGCACTCTAGCACTAGGCCACACCCCCAATGCATGTGTTTTTTATGTCAATGGGGAAAGAGAGCTGTCTGCCAAATTACATTGCTGATGCAAGTCTTAGTTATTTAGTTCATCTCATGGGTGATGTGGGAAAAAAAATGTGTTCCTTTTATAGCTGGTCTCACTTCATGTTGTATTGGTCTTGTGAAAAACCTAACCACTACTTCTCAAATAACACCTATTACATTGGTTTCTGATGTCTATACATTTCCTGTGACTTTTACCATGTTCACAATTTGACCAATTTTCTGCCCAGTAAGTGTACTTCTATGTCAATTAGCTAAAAAAAAACTCTATTACTGTTAGAAATACAGAAGAGCAAGTCTCTTCACCTTGAGTTTTCTGCCAATCACCTACTCTCTGTGGGAAACACAGGGTCAAAGAAGAAAAGAATAAAAGCCCTGTATATGGAAAACTGATCCCCACATACAAATGGAAAATTAAGTTTACAGTTCAGTTTTTGTTTCAAAACATTTGGGCAGTATATTTCAAGGGCAGTATTTGTTGTTAAGGATTTAATCAGACCTTTTTTTATAGGCATTTTCTAAGTTGCCTAATTCTAAAGCTACTGCACACTTGGATTCTTCTCTTCTAATCCCTGTGGGCAATCCTATATGATTCTACTTCTAAAAGACCTTCTTCCAGAAAGGAAAGACCCAGAATTGGACTCTGTGGGGTTCAAACATTCCAATTTAGTTAAAATGAGGGGAAATACTAGGAGTGAAGGACTTGAGAGACTCTAGAGAACAAAAAGGATACCAGGAGTGAATGAAGGCTTTGAGAGGTTTTATGAGCTGACATGAGAAGACGACTTGCTAGAATGTCAGCCAAGGACTGGGGAAACCAATCTACCAGTAGGCTGAATTAATTAATGTCACTTAGCCAATCGATGATGTACTGGCTTTAGCTTGTAGAGGAGATAACTGTTCTCAAATTTCCCCTAAATCCACATTCAGTGACAACATGTTCTTCGGGCTGAAATTAGCCATAGTGGGGATATTTACACCACAGAAATGGGCACATGCTGGGCCAGGAGCATGGAGTGCTTGCCCTGGGCTCAATTCCTCAGTACCACATGCTCAGAAAAAGCCGGAAGTGATGCTGTGGCTCAAGTGGCAGAGCGCTGGCCTTAAGCAAAACGTGTCCAAGGTCAGTGCCCAGGCCCTGAGTTCAAGCCCCAGGACTGGCAAAGAAAACAAATGGGCATGTGCTACATACCAGCACTTACTCTTACCAAAATCTGGTTAACACTACTGAACAAAACAACATCTTGATATTCCTTCATATATTTACAGCTTGTGAAAGCGAGCAGGCAAGAAAGGAAGAAAGTAAAGCCAAGAAGAAAAGGAAATGAAAGGAAAAGGATAGAAGAGACACTTGTTAAATGACACCGGCTTTGGAGGAAGGGGATATATTAAATGGAGGTAACAGCAGAGATAACAAATGATGGTAAATACATAGAATCAGAGAAACTCAAGAGTTTGCTTTCTTTGCAATTTCTGCACAACTCAGGGACCCATAGCTGTGCGAATGCCCTTTATGCCTACACTCACACTTCAGTTCAGAGGACATACATCAAAGGGTTGCTGATAAGTCAGAGGGAACTATGCATATTTGTGCATTCCCTTCAAACATAAAAGGGAATATTATACAGATTATTTTTTTGTGCATTATCAGAATCCAAAGGGAAAATCAATTGTTTTTCTGTATATTTGTAGCTCTGTAACACTCACCACAATCAAGAAGCTGTCGTAATTCTGCAGGGTTACTGGAGCTTTGTGTTCGGTATAGAGTTGAACTTTCCAGACCTAAGACATAAACAGAGTGTGTATGCAAAATATAGCTCTTTGGAGCACCCATGAGTCTGCTGCCAGGAAGACATTCCAGTTTCCAGCCAGTATCTAGTCTAGATGTGAACCAAATATTCTGGAAGTCAACTCATACTATTAATCTTATCTGGCATACCACTAGTTTTGGCAAAACCAGCAGGCAACTAGGAAGCAAGCTAATTGTATTTATTTAATTATGGAGAATTTAAGAGTTTCTACACAGTAACTACATGTTACTCTATATCAGTCAAGACTATCTCCCCACTAGAGACCCGATTAGCTGGTATTATCTGCCTGTGATGGGCAGTAAAATATTTAATGAATGCCTCTAGAGACACATGTGAGGACTAATAACTATGAAATAAGTAAGGGTCTAACAAATGAATTGTTTTCCTGACACCTGATTACCTTTCTTTTCAATGGCTTCCAGGAGTTTGATAAGGAGAGGTGGGGCAACATCAGGAGGAGCAAACTGCTCTGCCAGATCCAGAAGAGTCAAAGCTGCAAACAAACAAAATCCAGCCATTAGATTTCATTTGGGGTTGTCAAATGCATTAGCCCACAATGGAAACAAAGAAAAAAAATATATATATACACACATGTATGTATGTATGTATGTATGTATGTATGTATGTATGTATGTATGTTTTATTTACTTATTTTTATAAAGATGCAACTACTGAAGTACTCCTGACAGTAACAAACTCAGATCCAGTAAGAGGGACCCCTACCACGGGACCAAGGAGTCATACTTGCTGCTTCTTTCCTAGCATACCACTCCGAGTACCTACCCAGAATCCTAGAATTCCCTACCAAATGCCTCTTATAGTCTCTCCTCTGGAGCCATCTTCCTCAGGGCAAACCTCTCAACCCAGGTGCTTCAGAGTCTAGAAGCAGACTGTGCCTGGGCAGCAGCAGCTCAGGCTGGATTAGGGCTTAGATGGCCAAGGAGGGCCAAGAAACAGTTCTCTTCTTTATTATCATGCAGAATCCTGAGATAGCCAAGCAAACTGAATTCATGTAAGGTCTCTTGTTTAACAGAAAAGAATCACTGCCCAAATAGGAAAGAGACTAAAAATGGGTTTTATCTAACAGTTTCTTAGCACCATACATAACTAAGATATTTAGGTTCTGAGTACCTGGGCTTGCTTCTGTATTCTTCCTCCAAGTGCCTAAAATGCCAGAGGTGGCTGCAGGCCAATACAAATGAATAATGCTCACCTGACTTCAAATTAAGTCCCCATGTAATTGTCAGAACTTTTGTTTGCTTCTATAAGTCCTGGGCCATTAGTGGATTAAGAAATATGCTTTTTAAAACTATTTTTCCATCTTTTACATCTGAATGTTTTACCAGTTGTAATGACACAAGAAAATCTAATGGGTAACATTGATAATTTCCTTCAACCTTATATTAATAAGTATATTCTCACTTTAAAAAACAAACAAAAAAAACTATTTTTCTCAAAATATTCTAGGAGAGGGAGTAGAATGTAAGTAAGCGACAATCATTATAAAAATGTGTATGCAACCAGTTTATCAGTCTTCTGCAACTTTAACATTTCACCACTTGCACACTTGTAGAGGAATAGAGTTCATGATAGTGCATGCATTCTAAGAAAAATTAAGCCCAGTTTTGTTTTCGTGTGCTTTCAGGGGTGTAGTTCTTTACTACAGCCACATGCCATGCTAAACAAGTTGCTTAGCATAGTATTTCAATTACTAAAAGTCAACACAGAAGAGCAACTGACTCCTGATACAAAAAATAAAATTGTTCAACTCTGACCTGAGAGAACTAAATATGATTTGCATAAGTTACTCCGCAACCCCTAAGCCTCTTACTGCAAGTAAATTGTCCACAGCAAATGGACAGTTGTGAATTGCTGCCTAACTCTACTAGCCACTGTGACTAACCAGGACAAAGAAGGGCCAGCTAATTACTAAGGAAAGTTTTAGCACTGTGAAACTTTGGTGTCAGAAAGATTTGCAGAACCATAATCACCAATTAAAAATCAAACAAAAACACCCCCAAAAAACAAAAACAAACAAAAAAACCTACCAGCCAGAAGGGCTACTGAATTATTAAAAACTCACCCAGTCAAGGGCAAGTTCATGAACTGAATTTTTAAATTTTTTATTGGCAGAGATTGAAATAGATATCCACACAACCCAAATATTAGACAACGAAGATAACCCCATAGAAAGAGCAAAGACAAGTCTGTCTGTCAGTCCCCCCCCCGTGCCCAGTGATTTCTGAATCACTCTGTGTAACCAAAATTCCATAGGAGGTAGCCATCCTTGAGACATGGTCTCCTGACAGGGCATGGCACATCGATGATCCACTTAAAAGTTCACTGCTCGGCTTCCTTGATGACTTTGTCCTAGGGCAGCATGGCTAGCTCTCTTACCTCTTCAGCCTCTCTAAAGGGTGAACAAGCCATCACCTGATCACACCATCCCTCACTTCATCTCTGGAAATCAGAATGCCCAGGACTGGGGTTAGGGATCTGTTTGGAGTTAGCAATAAGTTTTGGAGTCCCCTAAACAAATCCAGCAATGACACATCTCTAATGTGAAAATATGAACACACTGGGAAACCACTTGAAACACAAGTGTCTTTAAAGCTTTCCTACTCTCTGTAATTAAAAACCCTGCTATTTTTTTTTTTTAAAGAAGCACTACAAAGAAGCGGGCACACCATTTCATTTCCTTTGTTGAACTATAAACCACTTCCCTCAGTATTAGATTTTTTAGCTTACAAAAGTATCTTACACTAAATAAAATGATCACTGTCCTAGAGAAAGGCGATTTGAAGGTAGAGAAATGCATCAATTAGGAGTCACAGAATGCCTTTCCTTAGCCCTCCTAAATCAGTGGATCTTAGCACTTCCCACATGGTTGAGATGAAATAGTCAATACACAGACACACATACCCACAAGTCCTCCAACAACTACTACGCCAATTTTTCCTGTTTCCTCATAAATAACACAGGTGTGTTTTTAAAATTTAAGAAGAATCTTCAACACTGGCACTGAAAATGGAATTGCTTAATAAAGGTTTATCTGCTTCCAGAATCTTATCAGCATGATCATTTCTGCAGGCAAATATAAAAGTTAAATGATAATTAGTGATTTCATCTAATTGTGAGTGATATATGCACCCAACAGCTGTTGTATTGCTAGGCTGGCAAACGTTACATACCAAAGGGCACCTTTCTTCCTCAATTGGGCTGAAAAAATTCAAAAGCAAAAAACTACTTTCCTTTGTCTGTCCTGTGGTTCTTCAGGGGAAAATATAAAAACAAAAACATTTCAATTTACCCACAATTACCCTGGGCTTCTACAGAATATCATTTGTTTCAAGGAGAATTTCCAAAACCCAGTAATGACTACCAGGTATCTTGTAAGAACACACCCAAAATTTCCCAAAGAAGTATACCAGATTATTATTTTAGAAAGAGAAAAACTATAAAGTGTGAGTTCTTTTGTAAAATACTGGGTGAATTTCCTGCTAAATTTTTAATGCTGAAAAAAAGTTTATTGCTTAAGGATACAGACTGAATCATTATAGCTGATTCTGATTTTTCAGTAGGAGTTTTATGTTTTAGTTTAGTGTGGAGGCGGGAATGGTCCAATGGGAGTTTTAAAGGGTAAAACTTATTGAGAAATAATTTTTAAAACTCTAGGATTTCCTTCCATTAGTACAATGTCTGAGATTCTATTTGTCTTTAAAATGTTTAGATATAAGGGAATGTGGCCCAATAACTTCTAAGTTCTTTTATAAGTCTATAACAGTGTTACAAAAGGAAATGTTAAAACCTAAAGTCAACTTTAATCCTATTAGATACACAAGGACTATATTTTTGTCAGAATTTTTTGTAAGAGATTCCAAAAGGAATGAGCCAAACTTGGGAAGCTGTACTTTAACAAATTCATGACAAAGCATCACATGATAACTTGATAGCAGAATGTGGCTAAAGAAATGAATTCAAAAAATCTTTCTAAAGTTTACATGTAAATATAAATGCATACTTGTTTTCACCTTCTAGAAAGATTTCTATACCTGAATGAGGAAGATTGACACATACACACTGTCTACGCCTAGAGAAACCAAATTCACTCTTAATAATCAAGATGCATCTGTAGATTTCTCCATTGATAATCCAACCCGTTTTCATGCAGCTATATTATTTTTCATCAAAAGAGTTTTGTGTAAGAAGAAACAAAGAAAGAAGAGCTCAAAGCTCCCAACGTGGTGAAAATCCCAGCTACTTCAGAAAAAAGAAATCAATCTTCAACAAAACTGACAAAGAAAATGGATGAGCCAGGTACCTCAGACTGTATAGTTTTTGAGACATCAGAGGTTGCATTTTCAAAGCACGTCATTCCCTTCTCCTGGCCTTGTCCTGGTGGCATGCAATCACAGGGAACCTTTGGAGAGCCCTCTTTCCAAACTGAAGCTTTTCCCAAATCACTAACACAGACAGGCCTCAACAATCCTTGGGCACAAGTGCTGTGTGGGAGACAGTGGCATTCCTTGCACGGAATGGTGCCAACACCACTATGAAGTGCAAGATGAAACCAGCACACAGCTGTACCTTTTGGAGGCATTCTCCATTAAAAGAGGGGAAAAAGATATTTTAAAGTTAGTATCTGGCAGGGCTGAGTGGAAAGTTTAAGCTTCTAACACTGGTACTCAAGAGACTACCCAAGCCAAGTATTTCATTACTGATGGAAGCAGTTTGGAAGCGTGTGAAAATCTGCCACTTATCTTTAAATATGTAACACAAAATACACAGAAAAGAGTACATGTACAAATACAGATCAATATTAAATCAAGATGTTGGTCTGTCCACTAACTTCTGCTGAATCAAAAGTTTATTTCTGTCTAGGACAATTTCCCTCTTGAATTAAATGAGAAATGGATTAGAATTCTGATGGTCAAAATTCAAACAATCCCTCAATTCTTTTCTAAAGGAAACCTTACATGCACATTCATACTTCATAAAATACATATCCTGGATTTTAAACTTCTTAAGCTTTCTGGGTAATGCTACAACAAATGCTGACCTGCACTCATTGGCTAAAAAAATGGTGTAAAAAATAAATTAAAACACAAATAAAATAAATAAATAAATAAATTAGTGGGAGAGTGCTTGCCTAGCATGCATGAGGCCCTGGTTCAATTCTTTGGTAGCATATATACAGAAAAAGTCAGAAGTGGTGTTGTGGCTCAAATGGTAGAGTGCTAGACTTGAGAAAGCGCAAGGACAGTGCACAGGCCCTGAGTTTTAGCCCCAGAATTGGGGGGGGGGGGGAAGAAAATCAGACAAAACAATGGGTTCTGTTTAACTGGTAGTACTGAATGATTAAAAGCACAGGCTTAGAGCAAAAGAAATCTGTCCTGGTTTTAGTACTTGCTAAGTAAGTAGAATCTCAATCAATTAACCAATTTGGACCTCAGTTTTTCTATTCTGCAACAGAGAAATGAAGGTAAGGATCATGTGAATAACATAAATAAGCACAGTAAGCTTATATAGAAAGCATAGTCATTAAAACATTAGCTTTATTTATGTAATTTTATTATTAAATAGAAATGTCAATACAATGGCAAATTTTAAGACTAGAAACTATTATAATTAAAACAATCTTCTCAATACACTTTAAAGATGATGTACTTACTACCAGTGAATTCCGTAAGAGTAGAATATTTTGTCTCTCATCCTCCAAATAACAATCGATACATTTTTCAGAAGTCAATATGAATAGCCTATAACTTAATCTATTTGAGTTATTAGGCTTCAGTTTTCTGAATGTGCAGAAAAAATTTGAGGTTAGATTAATTGCATAATGAATTATATTAAGAATAGAAACAAGATGAGTTGGTTTTTTGGGGGGAGGAGGAAGAAGAAAAAAGTATGGGCAATGGAAAATGAAAGCAGGAAGAGTAGATATGGAAATAAATCTTCAGCCATACTATATTAATGTCAGAGATAACCAGTAAGAGGAAATTAAGAGTTGCCAATAGACTTAAAAATACAAGTCTGAAAATCTTTTCAAATACTCTTTCCTATCCCAGTTTATTTTCTCCCACTTATCTCTTCTATTCTACAGCTTAAAAACAAGTAACAGGGTTGTGAGACTCTTTGTCCATTTGGTTTTATTTCTAGACAACTGACTGGCATTAGAAGCAAACAACAGGCCAAGGTCTTCTGATTAAGAACAAGAATGTGTTACAGCTTCAGTTCCAATGGCCTTAGCTAAAGCCTTGGTGTAAAGAGATCATTGATATGCAAGATTACATTTAATCTTTGATAGGCAGCCTAATTAACTGTAATTCTTATCACCTAATTTAGAGTCTGATTTAAAGATGACAATTTACACTGTATAGCAAATTAAAATACCAAGCAGGAGGTAAACAGAGAAAAGAAGGAGGAAAATAAGGGGGAAAAATTATATGCCAAACATGCAATGAACATTCTGCTTGTTGAGTGAATAAATTAATGACTGTTACTAACACCAATTAGAAGCCACATTCAACATCTTATGCAGCTTGCAACATCATAACCAGGCTTGGACTCTGAACAGGTTATCATTTTTTTTTTTGCCTAAATTGACCTTGGGACCTATCTCTCCCATATTCTGGCAAAGCAGGATCTTAAAATGGAATCTGACATATCTCAAAGCAACTGAACATAATGAAATGATCCCTGATTCACTGACTGGGAAAAAGCAAAGGTAAGGAGAGAAAGGTATTACTGATAAAAGTAGATCCCAGAAAGACGTGGTTGATCCACGCTGGAGCCTCACTGAGAGCAGAGAAACAAATACTGACTGACCAGGGAGAGTCAGCAAGCTCAAGAGGAATTGCCAAAGAGCCAAAGGGTCCAACTAAATAAAACAGGCAGTGAACCACTGGATTCTATCCCTAAATCTAGAGTATTATTTTTTTTCTCTGACAAGGCTCTTCAAATCTGGCATGTGGTTTGAGGAGGAGGTAGAAAGAAACAGGAAAAAGGAGAAAGGCTGCTTATAAATTACTGCAACTGCCTGTAGTTTGGGAAAGTATGCTCGTAACTTTTACTTCATTTAATCTGCACAACCTTGTGAGGTCTTCCAATTGTCCGTATTTTAGGAAAATGAAATAGAGAAGTTAAAGTGATTGACCTAAAGCCATGCTAGCAATCACCCACAGACTGACTTCAAAGTTGGTCACAACCACTCCATGAATCCAGTTTGCCTTCAGAAGCAGATACATCACATGAGGCCATTTGGGAGTTACAGGGCCAAGGGGCAGAGACTGAAAAATCTTTGCAGGACAATAACAGAAAAGCACTTGGCTACAGTGGTAAGCCTTGGTGGCAAGAAGTGCATTTGTTCAACATGAGCTTGGACTGGTGGGCCAGCTCCTTGCCAACACCTCTGCCTTATCGGGACTGAACGCTTTCCAACCTGCTCAGCCAGCCTGAATATTTTTGGGACAGCATTTATTAAATATTTTCTCATAAGGCTAAACTAAGCACATTCTTCCCCAAGGATGTAATGGATTCTATTCAGCTAAAAATAAGTAGCCAACTTATCATATTCAGGAAAGTACAGTAGACTGTTCTGGTGAATTGTTAGGTAGGGAAAGGGCACAGCATATTTCTTTTTTTTTGAAATAGGTATTTCATCCTGCATTGCTGTTCTCAAAATACCTGAGAAGATAATTTAGAGGAGGAAACACTTATTTTGGCTCACAGTTCAGAGGATTCTGTTTGTGGTTGTAGAAGCACTCAGTAAATTCTTCAATTCATGGTAGACAGGAAGCAGAGAATGAGGAAGTAGCCAGCAACCAAGTATAATAATCTCCAAAGGCACATCATTAACTACCTACTTCCTCCAGGTATGTCCTATCTCCTAAAGGTTCCAGAACCTCCAAATAATAGTTATCACCAAGGAAGAACCCAGCATTCAACATATGAACCGGGGGGGGGGGGGGGGGGAGGCATTACATATTCAAATTATAATGGAATCTTTGCCTAGGATCAAGAGCAAAGAGGAGAGAAAAGAAAGAATAAAGAGAGAATAAAAATGTATGTACAGCTCACACCTTTAATTCTAGCTACTCAGCTGGCTGAAATCTGAGAACTGTGGTTCAAAGCCAGCCCAGGCAGTAAACTCTGTGAAATTCGTATCTACAATTAAACTCACTTCCCCCCTCCCCACCCTGCACCTTGTGCGTGTGCACACAAGCAAAAAGTGGAATTGTGGCTCAAGTGAGAATTCTTGAGCAGAAAAGATCAGGGCCCAGATAAAAAAAGAACAGGGCCCAGAACCTGAGTTAAAGCCCCAGGACCAGCAAAAGAAAAGTATGTGGAATGGAGAGGGGGAAGAGGAAAGGAAAGGAAACAGAAGTAAGAAAAACAAGAGGCCTGGAATTTTTAAACAGAAATTTCTCTATCAGCAAATGAAGAAGAAATGCACTAAAAAGTAAGCTGGCTTTAGTCAGACTTTGACTGATAAAATTTTAAAGTCACTGACTAAAAACTATACATAAGAAAGGCTAACGGCTTTGAATTTAACACTGACCTAAGAATCATGGATTTAAAGAAGAGAATTAACATGGTTTCATTACCTTTGACTGAGGTGATTAATTCTGGTGGCTAATAAATCCTGTATATCACAAATAATCTACAGTGTTCATCAGAGAAATGAAAAGAGCAATTCACTGCTCTGCTAAGAAAGTTAATAGACTCATTTATTGTGATTTATAAAATTTCAAATAGGTAAATTTGGATAAAACTTGGGCCATACTGAATGGCCCAAAACACACAAAAAAAATGAATCAGAGTAATAAACAGTACTATGCTTTGGAGAGTTATTTGTCCCAAGATTATCTTATTTCCTTTTTTTCTCTAATTGCAACACACAATACACAGGAAATACTACAGATAAAAATATTACAGATATATCTAACTATATTCTTTAAGAATCTCAGAATAAATTAGCAACAGAGAAAGATGGTAATTGATGAGTGGGTATATACTAATTTCTTAGAAGTCAGGGGCGGGAGCATGGCCTAGTGATAAAGCACTTGCCTAGCATGTACGAAGCCTTGGGTTCGATTCCTTGGTATCACATACACAGAAAAAGCCAAAAAGTGCTGTGGCTAAAGTAGCTGAGCACTAACCTTGAGCAAAAACGTGTCCAAGGCCAGTGCCCAGGTCGAATTCAATTCCCCAGGACTGCCAAAATAAAAAAGAAAAGCCAACAGGGTAGAATGGTTATGTCCAGTATACACAGAAGAAAATGAAGGAGTGATGGAAAAGATGACTTAGGTAGAAAACTAGTCAGCCAGTGGTTTTAATCAACACCTTAGATTCTTGATGGAAATACATTGGTAACAACCTGTAGAAGGAACACCGTGGCTCAAAGTAGGAAGGGGTCAGGAAAGGGCTGGCTTCCTATAATAGAAATACCTGCAATGTTGTAAATGAAAAAGTAGCTGTGACTCAGGGCCCTGAGGTGAAGGCAATCGTTTTCCCTGCGGGGTGTTCCTTCCTGCATTAGCATCTCAGAGCTGCCCCTTTCATAAGGACCACAAAAATCTATGCTCTACTTCTCACAGGCTGAAAGGGAAGGGGTATGCTTGCACCCCAGGAGGGAGTTTTGTACATTTTGTTCTATCAGATTAGCCTCAGTAACTTTATGAATTATGAGCTGTCAACTCCTTTTTTTCATCTACTATAGAATATGCTTCTTAGAAATTGTGACTATAAATAAAACAACAGATGTTTCTTGTTGGCTCTCCTAGGAGGTTGGGTAATATTTTTTTTTTGAAGGGGTTAGAAGAGAAGCCATCCAGAAGGCTGGATTAGGCCTCCCCCTGTTGGCCACTTTGTGTATCAGCCCTGAAGACAATCATTTTCCTTCTTAGAAATACTGTTTGGAATGGAAATCTTGTACAATTAAAGATAATTTAAAAAAATTAAAAATCTTTGGGGCCATTTCAAGGAAACAGAAAGAGATTTGGAATACAATTCTATCATTTTTGTGACTTCGGTTTCCAAATGATAGGATTAAATGCCATTTCTAGCATGACTGTAATTAAAATCCTACCCCCAAAAGAAAGAAAGAAAGAAAGAAAGAAAGAAAGAAAGAAAGAAAGAAAGAAAGAAAGAAAGAAAGAAAGCAAGCAAGCAAGCAAGCAACAGGTGAAGAATGTGTTAATGTGTTCCAGATTTGGGTAAATATTCAGTATCTCCAGTTCTCACTGTATACATCAGTGAGTATTGGTGAATGGTCAAGATTTTTTTGGGCCCTTCTTAAATAGTTTCTAATTCTTAAATTCTATTTGGAGAGCAAATTTGGCCAATGCAGAATTATTAAATTTACATGCAACCCTTAAATACTTGAAAAACATACTCTCATGATCCACTTGTGTGGTTGCCACTCGGCCCTTGTAGCATGTGGAGGAAACACAGATGATATTAAGTGAGGTGGAACGTGGGTGGGTGGTGGATGTCAGAAGGCTGCCTCTGCCTGTATCGTCCACCCCGGAGCACAGAATTAAGTAGTGTTTTCAAGTGAGGTACTCATTTTCACCTTGCCAGAATTAAGAGCGTCTAGCCAAAAAGACTGAAAAATCCCCGACTTGTGTACATGAATCCAAGAGCATAAAACTAGCTGCTACATGTCCTTTGGTATATTCCAAAGTCCTGACTGACACAAGTCAAAACAGCACTGTAACTGGGTTTCTATGTGTCATGACTTTAGAGAAGGAAGATCATGAAATTGAGAGCAAGATGAAGCCAGCCAGTGGAGAGAGAGCATCGCTCACTTATGGTACTTCCTGCAGCAACAGCAGCAACTATGTAAAGCATACTGATGCCACTTGGGAGATTACACAAAGACACTAAATGACCACACCAAGGTCCTGGATGAGTGTTTGACTGAACGGAGATTTACAATCCATATCTGTGTAGGTCCTTAGCTTCCCACTTCACTCTGGATTTTTCTCTCTTCTGTTCTCATGAGTTTCTGAGTGACAAAGTTTAATTCCTGTTGATATTTTGGGGTGTTGGGCCAAGGAGTGCACAGTACTGCTAGGCTCTAAAAGATGGGAGTGGGTGCAAAATTAGTTCATGAGTCACAGGCAGAAGTATACAAATGAGTAGTAAGATGGATAAAGGAGGTTACTTAGAAGTCATGACATTCAAGAGGCAACTGCTCCCAAATTCTAGATCTTTGTCCATTTATCCATCCTTTCCTGAGGGAACTTGCTATTAGGCCACTAAAATTGTATTCTCAAAAAAGTGACAGTAGTCTATATCTTGGAAATATAAACATAACTACATAGACATAAAAATCTATGATGGGATATACATTCTATAGACATAATGTTATATAGATTGATATGTACCTATGATATACAAATTCTCAGCTTAATTTTAATTATGGTCTAAAATCTGTGTGCCAGTGTATATAGAGATTCCTTTCTTGAATTCTTGTTAAACATGATATTTGAAGTATGATCTAAAAATCAGTGTTAATGAAATCTTTCCCCAAAAAAGGATAGGAGGAAACAATTCCAAAATCACATATAGGATCACAAGCAATATAGAAAAGACTTTCTTTATCAGGACACCATCAATCATAGCTGGAGTTTCTGATGTACTTAATAGGTGCCAGGCTCCGTGCTGGGTTGTTTCACTAAACTTACTTCAGAAAACAACACAAATCACTCACAAAACTACAAGGTAGGTTTCCCCTTTACAGACAACTCAGACAAGTGATCTGTCTGGTCTCACACAGCTGTTCCAGTCAGGGCCAGGCCCACCAGGTTTCAAGAACATAACTGAGGCTCCCTTTCAAGAAACCACATAGAGTAATTAAATACTCTAGACATGGACTGTCAAAAGTCAGATAAGAGTTCTCTAGCCAATGAACAAACTCAAAAACAGCCACTCCAGCCAGCACTGGTGGCTCACACCTGTAATCCTAGCTAGTCAGGAGGCTGAGATTTGAGGGTGGAGGTTTGAAGCCAGTCTAGGCAGTAAAGTCCACATGATTCCATCTCCTATTATTCAGAAAAAAAAAAAAAGCCACACTAAAGAACGGCTCCAGTCGTAAAGCACCAGCACGAAAAGAAAAAGCTAAGCAAAAGCATGATATACCAAGTTCAAGCCCCAGTACCAACCACATCCACACCCCCCACAAACACACCATTTCTTGACCCATTTCCTACAGAATGTATTTCTATTCTAAGGTATTACATAGATTGTTTAGCATATCAAATCCATGTGAACCCCATAAGAACAGAACCCCATTCATAATGACAGGCGCTACCTCCTGAAAAACACAGTATAAGCATGCTTGTCCCTAATCTGGCCTTCTACCGAGTTGACTAAAATGAGAAGAAAACAACTATCACAAAAAGAAATCTAACAGAATCTACTACACAGCCAACATGTAAAGTATTCTATAAGTAATATGGGTCCAGATGAAAGTCACAGAGGTATCTTTGTATCACCATAAAACCAAATTAAGAAGAAACAGGTAAAATTCACTCTTTTATTTAAACTCATACAAGCAAAGTATTGTCATTTCAACATGTTGAGACATGGTGTTAGTGAGCCAGGTGGTTCTTTCAGATAAGTCTTCTAAGTTTTCAATGTGAATCTGGTTATCTAGATAATGCAGTAGAGCTTTGAATCCGAATGATGAAGACTTACAAAACGAAGAACCATGTTTCTAAAAGGGCCAAGTAAGAGTCATGTGTAAAGAATACAAACAGATTGGCCCTCCTGGGAAGGCATTTAGTCTGAGCTGGGAGCACTGGCAACAGTCACCAAATGCAAAGAACCTTTGGGAATGTTGAGAATCAGGTATCCTACAGTTTGCCACACTGTCCAGCACGAGGTTAGGACATCAGGCAGGCCTAGAAAGTTGGCTCTTGAGAAGCCGTGTGATTAATAAAACCGTTGCATCTGCTGGCTCTCCATCTGCTTGCTCCTGGCTCCCCTTAAAATGAGCATGAAGAGTGTGTGCCTGCCTCCTGTCTGAGGCTGTCCACCTGCTGACTTACAAATGACAGAGGGTCGATTACCAAAAACTGGCTAGCACAGTTCAGCTATTAAGTAGAGGGCCCAGGGTCTGCCTAAGTTCACCTCTGGACAGTATAAGCTCCAATAATTTCATTTACAAGATTAGGGATCTTAACATGTCCAGTATCGGCTGTAAGACAAACAGGGAGAGGTGGGTACCTTACTAAGCTATCTTTCTCCTTGCTGAGATGATCCAACCCTGTGTATTGTTTTAGCACATCCTTGAATCTAGTATTCAGTACTGTAAGAGTGTGGAAGCTATTTTTTTCCCCTTCATTAGTTACAATTAAAAACTGCTTTGGGGGCTTCAAATTCCTGTTAAAATGGGCTGTGGAGAGCAGAGGAGCAATTTTAGCCAGCACCTATAACCAAGCTGTCTTTCTTGCCTCAGGTGGCTGAACTATCTAACACTCGGTTCTGTTCTATGCTCATAGCATGGGAAGAAGCTTCAAGCCACCAAAAATATGCCTCCAGTTTCTTTTTAAAAACCAAGTTATTATTTTCTCTCAGTGTAAGACATGTTGGGAATAGCAGAAACTAGAAGTTTCAAATCTTACTTACCTCAGATCACAGGCTAGCATTATAAATTGCTAAAAGACAGTGAAGCAAAAACTGCTATTCAAGAAAGGCAACCAGAACAGGGAATTATATTATACACTGGGGAGTCTCCTCTGGAAATGTCAGTTCCCAAGTAGCAGATGCTGTATGTAATGAATGCTTGAGAAGGCAACTAGCAGCAGCAAAGAGAATTAATATTATAGATAAGGAATCTCCTCTAGAAATGACAGTTTTAAGTAAAAAAAAAAAAAGCTATAAAGTGAATGTTTGGAAATGTTAATTAATCTACTCTACAATAAATGTCTAACCGTGAAAACATAACTTTGCAGCATATGAGTAAATGCACTAGCAGAAAATATTACATCCAAAGTGTTTTACATTTTGTAAATTAACACTGTGCATATAATGCACTCCAACTGGCTGTCATGACTATTATACCAAGGGACAAACCTACATAAATCATGATTACCAGCCAGGAAAAATTTTTTTAAAAAATTACATGGTCCCTGCTAAGGAACAGAGGTAGCTCCTATAGTCCCCCCTCTAATTTCTGAATTCTCTTCACTTGCTCCTATAACTTAAAATAACGATAGGATTTTTATTTAAGCTGGGATATGAAGATGGCCTGGCCTGGGCAGGCCTGCAGCTCCCACCTTGATCAGATCACACAGCACCCTGGACCCTGATGGCTGGCATATATCATCACAACCACGGCCAAGATCTCCCATGAAGCACATCTGCCCTCTCCCTTGAGGAGGATCCTCTGTACTGCAGAAAAGGCCCTAAGACACTAATTCCCCCTACACTAGCTAGACCACAGCTTGCTGGATGAATCAACTCACATGCAATAGGCCCAGGTCCAGCAGACCTGAAGAACAGGATCTGATCTTCCTTTCTCAAACCTTCCTATCCTCTATCACCTCCCTCCATAGCTGACCATCCTCTCTAACTGACTCAGTGACTCGGGATCTTTCTCCACCCAAAACTTTAAACCTCTTTCAATACCCTGATATGGAACTAGAAAAGATCCAAGAAGCTAAATGTATTATCATACCACATAAATGTCTGAGAAGTTTGACTTCCTGATAAATTCTTCCATTATGGAATTTCAAGTACAACCTTCTCTGCAAAGAAAGACTCAAGTATTGGTGTCTTTATTTCTCTGTTATGAATAAATGTAATTACACCATTAAAATACTCCCTGTATCAGTGAATTCTGCCCAGCTGAAACCAGACATCCAAGACATTTAGGACACCCAGCCATGTTGTTGGGGAACCAATGAAAATTAACTTCACCACAAGAAAAAAGCAGTGTCAAAGCCTTCAATTTATAAGACTACACGTCTTAATTTAGGATTCTTCTAACAGAGGATCATAATAGCTCAAAAGCTATGTACATATGTACATATAGGATGAGGCTAAGCGAAATGAACTCTAGGATATGGAAACAAGAGGTTTATCTTTGTGATTGTTGTTCTTAATGTACTATATGAAGCTCTTAATGTATTCTGAGAAGCTATTTCTTTTTTCTTCTTTTTCCCTTAAGGTTTATCATGCTGTTACTGTATCTGACTTTGATAGTCGGTGTAATACATATACATGTATATATGTTTATTTGTATATTTGAATGTGGGAACAGGTAAAGGAAAAACAAAATGAGTGGGAGAGAGAAAGTGGGTGAAAAACATGGGAAGGGGTAACAATGTTCAGGAAGTAATATACCCATTACCTGATGAATGTAACTACAACCCCTCTGTATATCACCCCAACAATAATAATTTTAAAAAATGTTTTAATTCTTACTTTTCTATGTATAATAAAACCACCATGACCCAATGAGAAAAAGAGTGTGGTGGTCAAATTGGAGAAAAACCTGCGCTAATCACTAAGTTCAAGTGCCTTTTATTCAAGAACAGAAAACCTTGTAGTCAAGGAAGTCAAAGTTGCTTTGAACTCTGTGCTATTTTGAAAAACAAACACTTGGTTTTAAAGACTTCTGTGAATCCACCCTTGTGAATTCAGGGTCTACTCTCTGTAGTCAGGTACTTAGAGAAATCATAAAACCCACCTCAAAGACACTTGCTCATTCAGCCTGCAAAGCCCAGCCTTTTCGTGTTTGGAGAAGACATTACTAGCATTTTAATGCGCAATGTCTAACAGACTGAATACCCAAACCATCACTAGAGCTTGGGAAATTTGCAAAACAAATGCTCCAAATAACACAAGAATATTATGACTCTGCATGTTCTAATCTCTCCCTTACAGTAACTAAGAATGACAACTGAATTCCAGGGCTGTACACAGAGTAGCATTTTCACACTGACAACTGGTACATTTTATTTCCACCCTTCTGTCTTCCTTCTTTGAGAAGCAACACAGCAAGGCCAAGTCAGGCTGGGATCCTTAAAAAATGCTATGCAAATAGTGAAAGCCGAAAATGAAGACTGAAGATGGAGCTCACTGTAAGCAAACTCCTGCGTTTTCTCCAAGCCAAATGTCCCCAAGGATATTTTATAGGGCATATCCTCAAATGCATGCCTGGTTCTTTAAAGTCATGGAAGAAGCTGCTAACACAGACATGTTTATAAAAATGCTGAAGCTGAGGTGGCATCAAAAGCTGAGATAATCAGTTATTCCGATATAGTGGGAGGAGTTGGGGGGGGGGGGATTGAGAGAAAGTAAATGAAAGGGCCTGAATCCACCTTTTTGTTCCTGTGAACAATGAATGACTTCCCCTTTTTTTAGTAAGAGTGGATTATTCCTTCCACATTGGTGATACGGAGAGTTCTTAACTGACAAAACACTTGAGATGACTTTAAAAAAAAAAAAAAAGTGAGTCCTTTGCAAATCACTTGGTATTCCACATTTATTTCCCTTGAAGGCTTATTCCAGAAGTGCTGTCTCACAGCAGCCTCTCCGGCCATCCACCGAACACATCATAGCCTGATTTGTGTTAAGAGGGGACAAAGGCAAGAGAAGGATTTGGAGGTTACCCAGTGGAAAATTTAGGAATGAGATTCCAGAACCTTAAGAAACCCGGGTTTAATTTAAGATACTGCTTTGTTTGCCTTTTTGAAGAAGCAGGAAAGATTGCACTGATGCGATCCCTCTGCAGACCTGAAAGTAAGGGTTATGGACATGAAACATAACTAAGCACTTCCAATAGTGTTCTCCCATGAATCACACTGGAACTGTAAAAAGTTACAAATGCAACGAAAACTCTTTAGTCCATGAAATCACTCCAAAATTAAGAATGATTTAAATATTAAGCCAAGATTCTAGACCCTATCCTTGAATTGATTCAAGACTTCACTAAGATAAAGGTACCCTTTTATATAGATGTCTATGATAGAAATGCCTAGGAGATAATATCGCCTTAAGAAAAAGATTGCAATTTCCCAGCACTCTAGCACATCATTCATCCTTTTTGGAAGGGCTGAGGGGGATATATTCAGAGCTAGACGACTCCTATCGCTCTCTACAAAACTAAAAACAACTTTAGATCTTTTCAGTAAACTTCTAATTCTGTTCTAACTGATGAGGTCAGAGGACAGAACACAACAACTAAGACATAACTAAAGCATTTATATTTAGGATACAGACAGTTTTTGTTTTTGGTGCCAATCCCCCCCGCCCCACACACACCCCTCCTGTCTGAGTCTCCTTCCCTACATATTTCCAGTTGAACTGGGAGTTTGCAGAAGGATACAACAATGGCTGATACCAGCTCTATGGCACACTCAAGCATGGAGATTCATTTTTATTTGCCATGACTAAGGACCAGAATGCCAACATTTAAGCATGGCACAAGACACTGAGAAGGTTATAAAGATGCTAAAATGTAAGCATCCGTGGGAAAATAAACAGAAGGTATTTCATAGCTTTTTCTTGGACTGGATCTGTCTGGGTTTAAAGTTCATTGTTTTCAGCCATTCTTCTGACTGAATAAACTTTCCACCTGCTTAGTCAAGTGCTGATTGAGTGGGAGGGAGGCCACTAAAGTAGGCAGGAAGCATGTGTTCCATTTACCATAAAGAACCCTAATAAGGCAACTGTGTGCAGCTGGAACTAACTTGTACCAGATTTCACCAATCCCCCCTGCTCATGGCAGACATTTGCAAACACCTCTGTAAGGCCCAGCTGTTTTTAATTAATAGCTCATCTTGGGAGCATCTTGCTAACTTAGTATCATTTTATTTAAAATAGGATTCTTATTTTTTATAAGGACTAGGTCCACTTATTTACAAGTCAAGTAAATTACCCAAAGATAAACTTAAGCTAGTTTCTTTTATAAACAGTAATATTTCACTTTGAATGTGCGCCTGAGGCCACAGGAAATGTTCTTTCCCTTCCTAAAATTTCTAGCCAAGTACTCAGAAGCCCAGTTTCTTCCCAAGAATTTTTTTTAAGTTCTCAGAGCCCAGTTGAAAAAGGCTGGAACCTTTCACAAGACAGAATAATTCCATTTGCTAGTTGGCTCTTTCTCTAAGTCCAGCTTGGATCCTAGGGGACACATAAATTCTTGTCTGAAATGCAGGGTAAGTGTCATGCTAGGATATTGGTAAACTACAGCTCAAAGCAGAAATACAAAGAGAGAAGTGAAACTTGCTTTGAAGCACAACTACAGCAAGCAAAAATACCAGCAAGGAATCATATTCTAGCCAAGGTAACAAAAACAGACAAGGGGGACTAATGCACAGAATGTCCAATTTGGAGAGTGAATTAGAACAATGTGGACACAAATATTGCTAGGAAAAAGAAACAATGGTAAAGAAATTCACATCTACCTTGAATTTCTTAAGCCAGAGATAGTCAGTTTTTTTCAGCCCCATTATAGGACCAAGGAATGTAGCTCAGCATGTGTGAGACCCTGGCAGCAGAGATGCCAGAAAGTGGTAGGTATTATTAGAAAAAGTGGAGCAGTGAGCAAAACTCAGCAGCAGAGAGAGAGAGAGAGCTTGCATGCAAGAGGAGGTGTAGAATAAAGTCTGTTTTACAGCTACTGTGCTGTATGGCCGTCGGCCACTGGATGGCAGTGAGGTTTTACTAAATAAAGTTATACAGGAAGTATGGATCAGTCAATATTTTCCCTTCACATTCTGTCTCAAGGTTTCAGGGGAAATAAAAAGTAGCTGTTTTCTATTTAAAGAAAAAGACAAGAAAAGCAAAGCTTGTGGACCTGTGGCCTAGACACTGCAAACCTTTTATTATCAGTAAGTCATCTGAAAATCACTCATTTACTATCAGGGTATGGAACTAGGAACTGAGGCAAGTTACAAGTTGTAACTAATTTCCAGGGTTTTGAAATTCAGGGAGTGAACACCGATACAAGCACACACACATCCCTAAAGTTTACTAGTGAAATATCATCTTGAGCCCAGTACAGTAAATTGAAACCACATTATATTCTACTTTTTCTTGTAAACGTGATGGCTTTACCACACTTTTAAAATGCTACACACTTCCCTCCCTCTCCCTTGGCATTTGATTTTTTTTCTTTTTCCTGTTAAATCAGTCATCTCAGCAGCGACAAGTTTTGTTTTCAGTAAGTACATCTGCCAACTTAAACAGCATTTTCTACGGCAAGGGAATAATGAAAGACACATGTAGGTGCTTCCTATCATTAAGATGCAAAAGCTCATCTGCCTGAAATTGGGCCCTATAATTTGGCTGATCCTTAGGTTCATATTGGTGTGGTCCAAAAGGTCTAGAATATGGCCCTTACTCTAAACAGAAAAAAAAAAAAAAAAAAAAAAAAAAAAAGGCACCAACCTTGCATATCCCTGCTGGTCTTCTCTGAGTGGCTGCAGCTCCTTTGTTTAAAGGAAACACGGGAGGGATTGCTTCAAAGCTTGGCACATAGAAAGGTTTTAAGACACCACTGAAGTGAGTTCTGCCTCACTGCTGCTGAACTTGAGGCCCTCTGCTTTCCAATCAGAACTCAGGATCCAACCAGAGTGCATAGAGCATTAGTCATTCCCATACATAATCAAGTTTCCATCCAACCTGACCAGAAACTTTCTGTAGATAGTGTGTTCCTTTTACCCTGCTCAGAATGCAGTCACCTGTGTGCTTTCCTCGGTAGATAAAGGAGGATGAGTTCAAATAATATGAAGAATGAAAAGACTGCTGGGAAGCTTGAAAGAATGGAGCTGTAGTTCTAGTCCACAAAAGGATTTTCTTCTGTAGCAGGGTCTACAAATCAGGTATCATCTAAAGAAACCCTATCTGCCCCTACCAGAAAGCAAATAAAGTATCCCTTGATGCATTTGCTGTGTAAGGAATTGCTGACAAATGCCCACAACCCTTAGTTCTGTCAAGTGGGCTTTTCAAGCTCATAAAGACATATTCAGTATAAAAACAATTATTTAAAAGAAGATACCCTGAGGAAAAAAAAAAAAACAACTTAGAAATGGGGCTTATACCTTGTAATGTCTGAACCAGAACTTTTGAATGGTCTCAAGCACAACAAAATTACCAGAGATGTACTGCATATGTTTTACAAGATGTTTTATTACATTATTATTTTAAAATCCACTTTAAACTTTTTACTTTTTGATATCAAAGGCAATGCTAGCCAACTTAACCACTGTTATCAACTACATTCCAGAATCAATAACCTATCTCTGCCATCAATTTTGAAGACAGACCTTTAATATCAAAGAGTAGACTGCTATATTTGGAAATTAATCATTTCTTTTACTTCCCTCCTGCCCTGCCAAGTCATAAGGCAATGAGCAACAGGTTTCCTTCAATTCAGTGCTGTTAGGATATGCACATTTTGAGATTTCATCACAAACTCAAGAACACCAAGAAAACAAATGCAAAAACTTTGATTGATACTGCTTTAGGAATGAAAGATTAGACAGGACACAGCACATTCACGAAACGAGCGCTCTCCTAGTTTGGCCAACTTAACACTGGAAGTCATCCACTTGTGCACATACAGTGTTTCTCTGGACACATTTGTGAAGTTGGTTGTGTGCATCTCCCTATAAACACAAATGAGGGTTAGAGCCTCCGATTAAGATGCCCAAGTCCTTTCAACTCTAGTGACTTCAAGTGACGACACTGGTAATAACTCCAAATGGCCATTATGAGGGTCATTATGAGTAATATAAATGAAAAATTGAACCTAACTCACCCATGGTAGTTTCTAGTCTATGTTTAAGTAGGTATAGGCCAATGTGAATAATCCAATTTCTTCCTTAACTCTTTCATAACAGATGTCAGAAGTAAGGAGCTAGTAGTTAGTGAAGATACAAGGACTAGGAGATGGGAGCCAGGTGCTGGTAACTCATGCCTGTAATCCCAGCTACTCAGGAGGCTGAGAGCTGAGGATCATGGTTCAAAGCCAGCCCGGACACAAAAGTCCATGAGACTCTTACCTCCAATGGTAGAGTGGCAGCCTTAAGCTGAAGAGCTCAAAGACAGCGCTCAGGCACAGAGTTCAAGCCCCATGACCAACCAAAAAACAACAATAACAACAACAACAAAAAATAAGAAGTAGTAGGAGATGAGATGGTGGGATGGCAATTTGCCATGAGCACAACATGGGCCTCTGATGTCTTCATGCTGACTCTTGTTCCAAAGATCCAGATCCTGCAGAAAACTCTTGGCCACTCCTATTACAGCCATCGGAAGAGGTTGGGGTACTGAAACCCAAACACCTGTTACCCCAGAGATAAAGTGTAACCACAAAGGACCAAGTAGTAATGGCCAAGGAAGAGCCACCACCTTGCACATGAGGTGCTGCTTCTCCCACAGTTCCCAAGAGACAGTGCTCACCCCAACAAGTAGCAAGCTTGGCACATGCCCTCTGCTTCCCTCCATTAGGCTGAGAGCTCTGCTCAAGGACGAAGATGTCCTCTTCATTTTAGTGAACACAGCATTCAGTCCAGTACTTAACACATAGGAAGTAGGTATTTCATGACCATGACAGGGGAGCCCAGGGAATTATTTCTAGTTCTTCAGAAAACTAAAAAGTCAATGGTATGAGACAGATGCCACTTGACAAATAATGTAGTGTCTTTTGTGAGGGGATGTTTGAATGGTTGCTTGAATTAGGAAGTTTTTCCTCCCAGTACTTTGTATTCAAACAAAACTTGAAATACTTGGAAAGTGATGCCTATAAACACCAAATTAAAATAAAGTTTTATGAGAGGTTAAGTCTTTATCATGGTAGCATGGCTGTAGAAGGTACTGGGACAACAGAATTCCTGAAATAGCCTGTTTAGATTAACCTATGTCATTGGAGAAAATTTAGACATGATGTATAACTGTCTAGGACAGCGTTCTTTAGAACTGATACTAAATTTAAATAGTTCAACAATATGTCTCAGAATTGGCTTTTATAACAAAACCACTGCTTGTAAGGATAGGTATACAGGGAAGTGCAAACCTAATATACTTGCATTTTGTGCACATACAATACAATACAATCAAAATCAAGAAGAGGCAGCACTATTCAAATGTATGGATGACATGTTATTTTTTCTGGCCTGGGCACTATCTCAAGGGTCTTTCTCAAGGCTACTGCTCTACCACTTGAGTCAAAGCACCACTTCTGGCTTTTTTCGATGGATGTGGTACCAAGGAATCAAACCTGGGTCTTCGTGCATGCAAAGCAAGTATTCTACCACTAGGCCCAAACATTTTTTTTTTTTTTAAGATAAACAGTTGGTAAAAGTAGAGTAAGAGAAGGGAGTAACTAATTCTACTTTAATGGTAGAAACAAAAGAAAATGAAACAGGAAAGTAACGAGTAAGCATATATTCCTTTTCCTAAAGGAAGGGACAAAAATAGAAGAGAAAGAAGGTATCATTACTGGTAAATGGGCAGGTCTTTGCAAAAGGAAATTACACAGCCTGACCATAACAATGCACTTCAACTTTTCTACAAAGAAAAAAAAAAAAAACCCACTCATGCCTTATATTTCTTCACAATATTCTCCAAGTTGCCTTTTCTTCTTCTATCTTATCTTTTCAAATCATGCCACAATACTAGGGGTGACCTAACACTCCCAAGAATCTAGGAAAACATAGACACGTTTCTTCAGAAAGCACTTCTTGAGTTATGGCCTCATGCCAACCACTCTTCTGCTTAGTTCTTGTTTTATTATGCTGTGCACATTTAAATTCAGCAATATGTTGCTTTGTAACAGTTTATGTATTTTTTCACACATATATAGGTGTACTATGTAAAAATTGAAGCAAATAACATATGGGTCTCCCAATTTTCCTTGTAGCACCTCTTTCTTTGCTGTTATGATACTTAGTTGCAGTGGAGGATAAATTTTTCCAGATCAATTAACTGAACATGTGATGCCAGAAACAAGAGTATCAAATGACTACTACAGAAGTATCCAAACAAAAATAAAAGTTTAACATTCCAAATATGAACAAACAGATGAGGAAGAAACAATACCATCCTATCAGAACAGTGGAAACCTTCCTCTCTAAAGAGGGTATGTATCTACAGTGGAAGCCTTACTCTCTAAAGAGAGTATCTACACACACCCTCCACACACACCTTGCAGATAATAGGACACTAGTCTATTTTCCCCAAGATTAAAAGGGTGTAAATGTTGAAAACAGGGAAGGGAGATTTAAAATAATAGATCATTAATAATAAATTACTAGTTTCATATTTAAATTCAAATCATCTAAATAACTTAATATATCAATCTGATAGTATGATCAGAAGATGAAAAGTTATTAACATAATAATTTAACTGTCTAGAATCACTTAAGATTTTTTTTGGTTGGTTGTGGGGCTTGAACTCAAGACCTGGGTGCTCTCCCTGAGCTGGTGCTCTGCCACCTAGGCCAGAGTTCCACTTACAGGTTTTGAGTGGTTAATTGGAAATAAGAATCTCACTAGGACTGACTGACTTTGAACAATTACCCTCAGATCTCAGCCTCCTAAGTAGGTAGGATTAGAGGTGTGAGCCACTGATATCAGGCTTGACGAGAAGTTTTCAAGAACTTTTTGTTACAAACATCTCACAGATGCTAATTAACAAGTCCAGGGAGATGGCACAAAAGGCTGGGGCCTCTGCACACTGCCCATGACCTGGAGAAGCAGATCCCAGCTCCAAGGGAATCAAACACCAAGACTACCAAGCCTGTCCCGTTCCAGCTGGGCAGGAAATATTAGATTCCAAAGGCTGGAATAAAGGAAAGCACAACTGAACACAGACTTATAAGTGTTTTCAGAATTAATTACCCGACTGCTAAAATCTGTTTAATCAAAACTCCATTTAATAGTCCATTAAAATGAAATCATGAGTCTCAAAACAGTCTTTTCAAAGGGGCCATGACAGCAACGGTACTCCCATCCTTACTACCCATTTCTACTTAAATTTAAGCCACAGGCCTGGTTCCTAGTCACACTGTACTTTTTCAAAAGCACCAACGAAAAAATTATTTCACCACCAGCACCACCTCTGATTGGCAGTGGCCTTTTAGTTTTAGTTCTTTCTTTTAGCCAATAGGTGGCAATCTTTATTACTAAGTCTACCCAAGCAAAAGGCTCAAATTTCACAAAATGCTTTTCCTCTCTCCTAAGTCTGACTTTTTCCCCTCTTTACTAATGAGCTGTTTCATAATCAACTAGTAATCCTGATGCAAAAGTATTTGTAATTTATTATGCTACTCTAATTCTTACTTTGTAAGGGAAAAAAGAAGTCTTGAAATCTCAAAAAGACACACCAAACGGACAAAGCAAAAAAGAACTGTGGAGGGTCTTTGGCATGGTCCAGATAGGATTATACCTCCAAATATGGCCTAAAGTATAAAAACTACCTGAACTGTAGATTAATAACCTGGCATGGCTTACCAACATGTGGCACAAGAAAGGAAGATGTGTATGTAAAATGAGTTCAGGAATGTCCAGGACTTGAAATTGTGTCTCAAGAAACACTGCACTGTTCCAGCAGTCTTTCTGTCTGAGATGACAGGTACATGGCTGTCTGGTAAAATCACCACCTTCTATCAAAATGGAAGAAAATACTGAAGTAACTGCCTTAGAAAAACTTCTCCATATAACCACAGTTACAAACTTTTACAATTCTGCTGTAATTTAACTCCATTTCTTATTTTGCTAGCTTCAAAGAAAATGAGGACTTCATTACCATTATCCATAAAACACTATTTCACATAATCTTCAGTTGTTTGATAGAGTCTGGGCTTTTATGTCCTGTGACTTAAGACAATTTCAATTATTTTTTTTTTCTTTGTTGGGGGGGAATTGAAGTATATCACTTGAGTATAAGAAAAAAATTTCCTTGTGTTTATGTCCAATGTGCTTTGGTACAGTTTGAATGATATTGCCAAGCAGCGACTTTTAAATATCCTAACTGAAGGTTTTTAGGAGTTCGGTTGTGATTTTGATTCCTCCTTGACATCCTTGGCTTGGTAGAATGCTATCAATTTCATTTTTCGGATGAGAAAACCTTCTTCAGGTGACACAGGAAATTCACCACAACAATTAGGACTAATGACTGGCTAATGGAAATTGTCCAAAGCTCTGAGTGACCCGGCATGGTCACAAATGGCTTAGGGAAAGTAAGAACCATGAAAAGTGGTTACTTGGTGATCCATATGCCCGCAATGACCTGCACTTAGCAAATGCAAAACCCCAGGAAAACCATAACCAATGTCAATGCACCTGAGTTTTCCCAGTGGACTAAATGAAGTACTTTGAATTTCCTCTCCCATGGGGAGGTGCTTTTTCACTGGAAAATAACGAAGACCCACACACCATATACTGTATTCTTTCTGGATGCTGAAATACATTTCTTACTTTTGAAGATAGTGGCTGAATTTCAAAATCAATCTGAGATGCCGGTTTAATCCAGTAATTAGCTGTGGGTCACTTCATTCCTGTTTTGTCCCCTAAATAACAAAAAGCACCTTTAGGCCAAGGGATGCCATCAAGGATTTCTCAGACAATGTCTACAATTTCAGATGATGCTCAGTAAAAACTAGTATTTCTTACTTCTAATGCCACTGATACAGTCACATTAGACCCAAGAAATTCAGACAAGTGTAGTCTTCTACAATGTGCATTGCCTTGTAACTATTATTGGAACACAAAGGAAGAGACCCTTCAACTGACAATAGTAAGGATCGGTTAACTACTCGCCAGCAGTTAGTTAAACTACTGGACCGCAGCGTTAATAATTTTAGCATGAGTCATGACTGTGGTTACTGCTAAAACTCTTCTTTAGATCCATCGAAATTTAATACTTGACATAAAATAAAATATGCAGTTAAAAAATTTTCATAAAGGCCACTAAGTGAGCTTTTGTATTTCTAATTAAAATAAATAAATCCCGAAATCTTTAATTATTTCATTAAAAGGCTTTCAACACATGCTTTCTGCTAAATCCCACTTTAGAACAAAATTTTCCATCACTCAGTCCTGTCTCCATGCAAATACACTCATTACTGCTGCTCTGTGCTTTCTTTTCCTTCCTCCTTACCAGGAAAAAGCATCACGCTAAATTGTTTCAATTCTGTAACATTTTACTGTATATAGTAAATAAATTCAAAAGCCAGCACAGATGAGTGGCTAATAGAATTCCGCCCTCGCCGGTAAGTACACATTGTTGTGTATATACATTTGTGAAATTTTCAGCAACTCAATCTGCACAGTGAATATAATTAATGCAGCCAAAGAGAACTCCAAATTAAACTACAGCTGTTTATCTGTCTCATTGTAAAAGACTCATGGCTTAATGCTTGATTCTAAAGAAGGAAGTAAACTAGAGTCAGGAGAGGAAACTGAAGTTACTCAATTGTCCATGAAGCCTAAGAAACCATTTTATGTACTTTCAATTAAGCAGTCCTTTGTCACTCTGGTCTATGTGATTGTGCCACAGGCAGTTTGTTCAAAATCTGGGTCCCAAAGGTAACTTGCTTCTGCTCTGAGCCACCAAAATTGACTGTAGACCTGATAGTGCTGAGCTCCAAATAGGGGGCTAGTTTGATGTTACAATAGCTTTTTGTTGTGAGCATTCTGAACCTAAAGGCTGGATTACTTGCATTTTCTCCAGTCCTAATTCTGGGGAAGAAGAAAGGTAGTTTTGGCAGACACATTTACTATACAGTCTATGCAGTCTCCAAAGTGATTTAGATCATTCAGCCTGAGCTGTGGTAAGACAGAACTTTCAGCTTCCTATTCAGCCCTCTTTATTTCCTAGCCACTTCCCTTGAAGAATTTTCTAGATTATTATCGCCATAGATGGTTCTTTCTAGAGAGGAATTTTGTCTTAAGAAAATCCTCTCATCTAGCAGGAGTTCATAGAAGACACTTAAAAAAAAAACCAGAGGACATAAAACATCAAAACTTTTCAGTTGTGTGTCTCCAATCACAATGGTGTAACAAATCTTATGCCTCAACAAGTAGGTTTTACATGCTTATCAGTAAGTTCAAAAAATACAATAATGACAACAATAATAAATTCTCCTGATACTAAGAACAGCAGAAATCCACAAATGGCTTAAAATGGGCATTCCTCTTTCATCTTGGCCTTTTGTAAAAAAAAAAAAAAATCTACTGTGACAGTGAACCAGTGGGAATTTTGGCAGGAAGAGAATCCCATCACAGACTGACATTTGTTAAAAAAAAAAAAAAAAAAAAAGCCTTGCATGTGCAGAAACTCCTTGCTTTTTCCATTATGTGGTGTGGTGTCTGGGGGTGGGTGGGAGAGAGGAAGGCTTTTTTCTATATCTGTAGAGCACTGTAATTTACAATGAGTCATGCAAAACATAAATGAAAAGGGTTAACCTCTGAGGCAAGGGGTCAGCAAATTTCATTCCTACTTAGATCCACTTTTCTTTGCCTGAAACAGGGACTTCCCCTGATGGACACTCCAGCTTACCCAGACACTAAAAGAAGGCGAGTTCAGAAGAGGCCTGCACAGAAAAGTTCTTAGCTACTGCTCAGCTGTGGACAGGCTTTGGACTGACCAGGTAACCGAGCACAGCCTACTTCACCGAAGTGACTTTTTTCTTCAACACAGTTACAGAGATGCTCTTTATTTTTTTTTGGGGGGGGGGGTAGGGGTGGGCCATGGGGCTTGAACTCTAGGCCTTGAGCCCTTCAGCTCAAGGCTACCACCCTACCCCCTTGAGCCAAGCCCCATTTTCTGTTTTCTAGAGGTTAATTGGAGTTAAGGAGTCTCAGGCTTTTTTGTGCCTAGGCTGGCTTTGAGCCTTTATCCTCAGATCTCTGCCTCCTGAGTAGCTAGGATTACAGATGAGAGCCACCATACCCAGCTAACTACGAATATATTCTAACTCCTAACAGGGATAGATTAATTTGCCCTGGAGTTATGACATCTGTAACAGTTTCCTATACTCTAGGTCTGGCCTAGGAAAACATTTGAGAGCCTGTGTATCCATGGAAGATCCAGATTGTCTCATTTCCTGTCTGACCAGAAACAGTGCTATACATATACAGTCCAACAGATCATCCCATCATTTCCCATCATACCTCATGCATTATGATCATGGTGTGAACTATTTTTTGACTACTGTGTTATCTGAGCAAGACCAACCATGAGACTACATGAAAAAAATCACCTCCTGAACCGGCAGCTAACCCTGAGTGCTTGACATGGGAGCCATCTCTTCTAGAAGCAAAAAAATTTGTTAAAAAAAATTCAAGCAAAAATCTGGGGGATTTCTAAATTAGTTTAACAATAATTACAAACTTGTTCCTTCTAAGTCTTAACCTGAAAACAGGACTAAATGAGAAAAGGTAGGATACACTGCACATGTTCATTGCTATGCCTGCAAATGTAGGAATGGAGAGTGACCGGCTGAAGAATTTCAAACGTTTTGTTGTAGTGGTAAAACATTTTCTCATATATTTTCCTGATATATATGTATATATATATATATATATATATACACACATTTCCTCATATATTTTCCTCTAAGAAAGAAAAAGTAGCCTGTAAATATAAGAAACAGAAACTTGTACATAGAATCTTCTCAGCAAGTCCAAACTTCATGCTGCTTACCAACTACATGACCATAGATGAAAAAGTTCAGAATAGTATTAACCAGAATGTGAACCACCTTTGCTGAAATCATTGAACATTAAATCTCCTCTTTGTAGTTCCCATCAACAAACTGTGTCCTCATGGTAAAAATCAGGCTTTAGTCACAGTGACTATTAACCACTCTCTCCATTTCATTCTCTTAGGAAGTTATACACAAACTGAGATAACAAACCCAGAGACTAGAATGTTAAATTTCCAGCATTTCAAAATGTCAACTTAGCATTTGATGCTGGTAAATTATGTTTCTTTTGGAATCAAGGGACTCTTGCCATTGTGTAAGCAAAATCCTCAGCTACATTTTAGACATGTTTTAGAAAATGGAATGAGGCTGGGCACTGGTGGCTCCCACTTACAAGCATGGATTATAAACTAGAATAACCCTGGTTAGTCACAATGCTGACATCTGAGGATTTGGGTTCAAAGCCAGGGAAGTAGGTCCAGGACACACTTATCTCCAATTAACAACCAAAATGCCAGAAGAGGGGCCGTAGAGCATCAGCCTTGGGTCAAAGCCTCAGAAACAGTGGAGGGAAAAAAGGAATGAGGCACAGCTGCCTGACTGGTTTTGCATCTTAAAGTGATCCTATCCTTTTCTTTTAGGGTAAGCAAAAGGCAACTAGTCTCACAGATTATAATGTGGAGAGGTATGGTGGGAAGAAAACACATCTTAGCTCTTAAAAACTAAGTATTCATACCTAGGTTTTAGAATTTGTGGAGTTTGGCAAAAGTAGTTTCAGGAATAAAAACAGTTAACTGATGATAGTTCACTGTATTTGCGCAAATTGTGATGGGCAAAGAGGTCTCAGATCGGCTGCACAGACTCCGGATCTGGCAATGAAAACAAGAGTAAACATTTTTTTGCACTTTGTGAAACTTTTCCGTAATGAGGGCCAAAGTTAGATGATTCCAATCACAGCAGAGCTGGAGAGATGTGGTCTGACAAGAACCGGAGTTTCAGCTAAACAACTATGAATTTTCTGTTCCAATATGTTTATAAACTTCCTCCACATGCAAAAAGTGAACCATGTTTCTCAAGTTTCTCCAAAGGGGAAGATTAGACCACAAGTGTCAGTTAAAATGTAACAGTGTAGAAACTCCAAACAATGAAGTCCAGAGAAGTAGGAAGAGGATCTTTCAATTCTGCAAAGCCCACCCCTACCCACCCTGCCCCCAAAGGACACAGGAATTTCCATTCTAAAAGTATATTTGCATAATAAGTTGAACAATGTATTTTCTATTTGGCCCTTCATACTGTACTACAAAGTATGTATGTATGTATGTATGTATGTATGTATGTATGTATGTATGTATGTATGTATGTGTGTGTGTGATGCTTATTAAATGTCACATTGCATAAATCAGTAACATTACCTACAACATTTAGAAGCACTAGTCGTTTAAGACCCACAGGTTTCAACATGCACAGGGAGGGAAAACAAAAGAAAACTTGTACATTAAACAAAATCACCACTTTCCCAGCCTGTTGAGATGATATTCTTTTGCTATAGGAAGAATTACTTTGTGTGCTTCATACTCTAGTTTTCCTTGAGTCTATTTCTTTAGACAGAAAAATTCACTTGTTTTAATTCAATTTTGTCAAATCAAACAGCATAGGTCACTGACAAGTGGGTAGAAGGGGTGACAGGGGATTTGCTCTTGGCCCCAGACACCCTGGCTGACCAGGAATAAACAGTGTCTCACAGTCTGACATTACCACCCACCAGCCCGTTGGCAGTTTGGTGGCAGTTGCTTAAGAACACTGTGTGGACAGACTGACCACAGAAGGTCAAATGCCAATGTCTCCACCAACTGTGTGAACTTAGGCTGTCATTTAACTATAGGTTATTTTTTTCCAACAGATGTAATAATACTAAGGCCAACTTCCTAGAGTTGCTCTCAGAAGTAACAAGTTAATGCTTAAATTAGCAGAGCACTTGAAACAATGCGTTGAACATTCAAATATAAATCGTCTTATGTTTATATAAATATACTTACATATCTACTTCTTTTAAGTGTTTTTACCCACTGGCATTTTTATACTTTCTTGGTTGTCCATCTTTTTTTTTTTAACAGTGTACTACGTTCTAGGAATGTGCATATATACCCTGATTTTATATAGCTGCTACTCCTCCTCTCCCTCGCCATTCTGGGGCTTGAATTCAAGGGCTGGATGCTATCCTGAGCTTCTTTTGCTTAAGATTAGTGCTATATCACTTGCACCACAGTGCCACTCATCCCCGCTTTTCCAATTAGAAAACTTAGGGATGAAACGCTAACCTTTAATTAATCCACCCAGTGACATGATAGGTCTCAGACATTCTTTCTGAATTCCTGTGTATCAGAGAATGTCTTTCAGTTTCTTTCCCACATAATACAGAAGACAAATCAGGACATTCTTAAGACTCTTCAAAACTACTGATACTATAATCTACCACTTTCTCTGTCTTTACTGCTACAAAGCAGAAGTAAGACAACCTTGGCTTTTTGGTAGAAACTGTCTGGATCAGATTAGGTTGGCAAAGTGTTTTAATACTTTTCTTAACATTTTTGTAAATGTCATGATATACCTAACCAAGGGGGCCTCTTTCTTTGGATTTCACAGTCAAATCCTTACTCTGCTTGATAAGAATCCCTGTTTACCAGTGCTTCACAACATTTTACCTTTGAATTGATTTTCAATCTTTCCTTTGGATTCTAGAAGAGCTCTATCTTCATTCACCCCTCCCAATTTTTTTATTGTTAGCAGTGTCTATTTCAGATGAACTGGTAATGATTGTAATGTATAGGATACTTTTTAGGGCCTTCAATCTGTTTGTGATTTTATACACAAACAGTGACTGCCCATGTTTGCTCTAAGTCTCTTCTGGGGGAAGAGGGGTGTGTTCCTGATTCAAACCTTCAGTCAGCTGACAAGCTGAAACAAAATGTATGTGGGCAATTCCCAAAGTGGTTGTCAGTTGAATGTAGTTTTAGTATCTTGAGAGGAAAAACAAACCAACAAAACTTCTCCTGCCTTCATTGCCTGGCTTCCTCACACTCTTGCTGATCAGGAACTGAGAACAACCAACCCCTCGGTTTTCACAGGTCTTCTCTAACACTCCTCTTCTTCCTGGTGAGGTAAGGTTCTCAGTCTATCACAGAAATATCCCCCATCCCACTGGCCCAATTCTGAACTGTGACTTTCCACTGAGTAGAAAGGCTCTGCAGGCTCTGCATCTAGGGGTTAGCTACCCAAGCCCTCTGGAATTATGGCCAGAGTATTAAGGGAGGACATGGGCCTACCCAGATGATTTTAGGCAGTCGAAGCTTACTCTGTTGTACTTTAAAATCTGGGTTCATTAATTTATAGCAGACATTGCTGCCTAAGTTCCAATTTTGATAGGTGTTGAGAATGTTTATCCTTGCCTCTTCGAATCACAGTGAGAAGAAAGTGTCTTAGAGAAGTTAACTTAGGAAAGTTCTTTACTTTCAAAGTTTATTTTCTAATGGGGGTGGGGGGGAGCAAAACTATCCCAAGAAGTTATGCTGGTACTGACTGCCTTTGAAAAGCTATCTGTACAATGTCATAATGTGGGGCTCTTTAATAAATAAAACTTACCTGGCGCCCTTCTGTTGACCTACCCATGCTCTGTCATCCTTGAAAATCAGGTAAGAAAAACACAGTGTTTATGCTACAAACTTGGCAGTGGTCAACTTTCCTGAGAAATAAGGTGTGACAATCAAACTTTTACAATGGTATTTACTGCTAACCTTGACCTAATTCTAAGGTTTCCAACTCCAGATTCACTCAAAGTCACCTCTGAGATTCCTCACAGTGTGTTTCACCTGCCATTATCCATCCACATGCCAAACCTCAGGTTTGGGGCTTTTCAAGTGAAAACCAGCCTGTGCTGGTTAAGCAAAAGAATATGAGTCAGAAAGAAAATTTGTAACAGGGAAACACCTTCAAAATGACAGAAATGGAGAGTGCTTTTGTTTATAAAGCTCTATACTGTTTAAGTTAGGGGCTCAAAGTGTGTTTCTTCCTGGGGTAAACGGTACATACATAGACACACACCCCACAACTTCTCTCAGTTCCAGGACTATATCAGTCTCTGCATTTCCACCCTTTCATGCATTTGCCAGATATAAGAAAATACTATGAAGCATAGGTAAAGTTAATGGTAGTTTCTTTTGTACAAATATACTAGCTAATGACGTGGAGCAGATAAAACACACACAGCTGAAGACCACCCAGAAGGCAGCGTTCAGTTACTGATAACTTCACAAAGCAAGGCTTAACAAGATCCACAGGCCCCAGACCACAGCCCAGCCTGGAGGGTTCCTCTGCCCTAGCATGCTCTCTCCCTCTGGTGGAGTCCCTTTTCTTTTTCAGCATTTCCACAGCAATCTTAACTCCTTTCCTTACATCAAAATGATTATTAACACCTTTATAAGGTGACTGTGAAGATCAAGTGAAAAATATCTATGATATGCCTAGCAGAATGCCTGCCAAACGGCTAAAGCTACAAAACTTAGGTTCTGTATTTTAACAGATTTATGGGGAAGTATGAAAAAGTAACTACAATACAGATGTCTTCTAACCAAATTCTTCATATCTCATTCCTTGGTATCCAGTAAACATTCAATTCAACTAAACACTAAATTCTCTCAGGACATTCCCAGTTGGGGGTTACAAAATTTCCCCCTATTTAGTTCTCCAATATTTCTTTCCTACCTAAAAAATTCTGGGAAGACTCAGTTGGAGATGTTGTAAAATGACAATTATAATCAAATTATAAGCTAATAATGACACAAATATTAAACTATAAACTAAAGAAACAGACATGTTTCAAACGACTTGTTTAGCAGCAACATTCTTAAACATTAAAAATTATTTTAAAGGACTCGAGATGTGACCCATGGTAAAGCAGATGGCACACATGCTCAAGGCCCTGCTTCAACCCGTAGCAAGAAAACAAACAACCATAAAGCAATGCTCAATGTAGATTTACAATACTGAAATACTATCATCAGTATATACATAATATAACAAAAGTAGTCTTGAAAACTACATTTTACCAAACACTAAGAGCAAGCTGGAACCAATTCTAATCTTCTCCTCCAGAGTGACAATGCCCACCCAACAGAATGACACCTGCCTAATGTCGTGATAATCAGAAAAAACTAATGCTGTAACCATTACCCTTTACTGACTTTGGAAAATTTAACAAGGACAACAAAAGCCCATTAAACAAATTTCTAGGAACTCCTTGGGGTGGGGACAGGGGGAAGGGGAAATCACATCCATTTTTATATACTCTATTTTTCATTTTGCCAAAACAGGGGCTTGAATGTAGGGCCTGGACACTCTCTCTTGGTTTTTCCAGTCAAGGAGACGGTACCACTTCCATTTATGCCACACTTCCATTTCTGGCTTTTTGGTGGTTAATAGCAGTAGTTAAGTCTCAAGGACTTCTCTGCCTAGGCTGGGCTTCAGGTGTGAGCCACCAGTGCCTACCTAGCAACTTCACTGTTATACAGTACCAGGAGCCATTCATGAGTAACTTTTAATTCATTCCAGTACTCTAACATAGGAAACTGGAAAAATCTCAAGTCAAGTATGATGTCAAGAACTGCTGAGTGAACAATCATACGTCATAGGATGTGTAAAATCCTGGTAATAATTGAGCATTTTCACTAGAAATAATCCCACAGAATCTCTATACCAGCTTACAATTCAGGTCTCACAATAAGGAAGTCTTAAACACATTTTCCAGGTAACCTATACCCCTATACTCAAGTTCTCTACATAAATGTACTATATTCTCTTCTTATTAGATACAGGGGTTCTCAGTTGCAAAATTTTCATTTTCCAGGTTTTAGTTCTTCATTACTTTTTAGTGGTTTTTATTTGTTTTGTTTTTACTTTCTTTTCTGGTGGTATTAGAATTTAAACTCAGGGCTTCTTGTTTGAGTCACTCTCAGACCCTAAGCCCCCCATATCAATACGTTAGTAGAAATGGGAAAGTTAAAGTAAAAACAGGGGGAAAAATATATAGAGAGAGAAGGAACAGTATCTAGCATTTGTCAATTAGATAATGCTAGTTTAAAGATAGGTAAGAAATTTATGGGAAATAAAGTAGGGTAGAATTCTTGCTTCAAACAATATAAGAATAAATACATTTAACTTATTCTTCCTTATCTTGGATAAGATCAATAAATTACAAATTGTGTTCAACAACAACTGTAATAGAAGTCAGTCAGTACTTCAATACGCATCAAACTGTACCAAGACAAGAACCATTAATAGACTTTACCTAATGTACACTGCCAACAGAAAATAAAATGGATGATTAGAAATTCACTGCAAACACACCCAGCAAGAAATGGCCCTGAGAGGCATTCCTGAAAATAACAGCAATACATTTTGGGTGGTATAAAGCTATTGGAACATATAACTAAAGAGAAAGCTCTTTTGCTTGCTTTGTTTTAAATTACCAAGTAACATTTTGATACATTTTGACATATTTAAAGTTGCACACTGTATCAATTCTGTGTATAATTGCAAACATATTTTAACAGGATTCTACTTCCATAGTAGATACAAAATATCTTGGTTCTTTAGTAATAAAATAATCTTTTTTCTCTTTTTGTTAGTACTGAGGTTTGAACTGTAGGCTTCCTGCTTTCTAGGCAGATGTTCTACTTCTTGAACTCAAAAAGGAATAGATTCCTTTTGCTTTGATTAGTTTTATTCTTGTTTATTTTTGTGGTTTTGATATGGGAGTCTTACTTTTTGTCCTGGACTGCTTGAATCACAGTTTTTCTAGTTATGCTTGCCATTGTCGCAAGGCTCCCCAGTGTCTTCTGTTGAGATGCGGTCTTGCAAACTGTTTTCCTAAAGGCCTACAACTGCGATCCTCTCAATTTCCAGCTCTGGAGTAGCTAATATGACAGGTGCAAATCACCAACTCAGAACATATTTATAAAGTATTAGGACAATATTCTGCTAAACAATTTAACCTTTTAGGGAAATCAGACCTCAAGAAATTGAAAATAAGCCAATTTCTACTTCACTTCATTTTAGTTCTTTTGAAGGCCTAAAGACTGCTCTGATATTAAATGCTATAAAGCCAATCAGGATCTCAAAACAGCCAGGTGTAGTGGTGCATAGACAGCTATGACCCCCGCCACTGGAGAAACTGAGATCGGGAGATCACAGCCATAGGCCAATCTGGGCAAAAAGCCAAGGAGACTCTACCTCCCAATCACCCCAGTGCAGTGGTATGTTGCTATAATCCCAGCAATAGCCCAAGGCTACTCCTGAGCCCCAACTCCAGACTCTATCTCAAAAATAAGAGCTGAGGCATGCCTAAAGTAAGAGCTGAGGCATGTCTAGTAAGCACAAGAGGGGCTGGGGAGGGGGGGAGAATCCTCAAAACATTAAGTATAATTCATAATGCAATTATGCTTCTCTTTTTCAGCTATCACACCAAGTCATTTTCTCCTACTCAGCTTTCAGATTCATTTTACATCATTCTTATTGGTGATGGGCACATATGTCTCCCTTTTGAGTGGATACAACCCAGCAGATGTCAGGCACCATTTGTTGTTGAATTTCAGAACCTCTCATGTTTATTTTTCTCAAACTCAGACTAACTGAAGAAATAAATGTATACCAATCAAAGAGACAATCACCTAGAAATTTTAGAAATAAAAAAGAAGAATGACATCAAACTTATCAAAGTAAATAACACCAACTATAGCTCAAACATAAAACCCGTAACCTTCAGAGTTTATTTTTTTATGACAAAGAAGGTTTTTTGGAGGGTTGTTTTTTAAAGAACCAAGCACGTGCTCTGTTGCTACTAAACAAAATAGGCTTCCTCCACCTCAATACCCTCTGTCTGAATCAAGGGTTTGAGGGCTATGGGTGGACTGTTCACTTATGAGCCTGGGAAGCTTTACTAGTTTGGAGGAGGAAGGGGGCATTGAAAACCAAATACCTTAACAAAAGCATCTGGGCAAACAGTCACCCTCCCTTTGGGGAGGAATGCATTCTAAGTGGATGCCTAAAACCAAACACCATATACCATAGAGTACATGCTATCTTCTTCCTGTAATTAAACTGTAGTTTATACATATGTAAGATTAACAGTAACTAATTCTAAAGAAAATGATTGTAACAATATACTACAATAAAACCTTTGACTGTGGTCTTTTCCTTTCTCAAATAGCTTATACTTTCAGACCCTGTCTGCACTACAGCAACCAAAACCCATGAAAAGCAAAGCTGGGAATAAGAAGAAGCCATGATAGCTCACTGAAGGAAGGAAATCAACTTGCCCTACACAGCCCTGAGATGTAAAGGACACGGGTCATAACCTAGCAGAAGTCTTCACCTCAAATGACTGAAACTGCCACCCCAGCTTTCCCAAGAAAGTGAAAAGCAGGTCCTTTTCTTTGAGTAAGGGCATGAGGAAGGAGGTGGTGCCCTCTTCCCTTTCTTGGGGTACCCAAGGAAACCACAACTCAACAGCTTCCCAGTTGCATGGGTCAATTCCTAATGAGAGTCAGCTGAGGGACAGGACCTCCCACTAAATGACAGGAAAGGTGAGGTTTTTTTTCTTGACCAAGTTCTTTTCAAACAGCTATGGACATGAAAATTATTAACTAGGGTTCCTTTCCTTCCTTTTACATATTAAGAGGAAAACTAGTATAACAAATCAAGAATTTTAGCCACAAGCATATAAATGCCAACATGCATGAGGACCTATGTTATAGTTCACACATAACTGGTATGCGTCACACATCTGTGATCCTCAGAGAAGTGGTTGGGCTCCCCTAGGTGTACCAAAAATAATGATCACACTTGCTTCTTTTCTCTAGACTCCTCATCAATTCCACTAGTCAGATCCTCAAACAGACTTTGCTTTCTACGAAAACACATAGGCAAACACTTTTTTGCTACCATGTAAAACTATGATGTTATATGGTGTTCTGGTGGCTTTTCTGATTGGACAGAAGTTAGAGGCGGGGGTTCAAGGACTTCCAGGGTCCTGTAACTGGTCCCTAATCAGGCTACAGTGGTGAAAAAATGCAGAACTGATGACCCTCCAAATCTATAACAAAGCCTCACTTTTGGAAGAGGGAAGGTAGAGACAGAAAGCATTTTCTATAAGGAAACAATTCTTGATGCCTGGCAAATTACTTACAAAGGCATTTGTGTTTGTGTTTGTGGCAAAGAGACAGCCATATAAGATGACCACAGGGCTTGGCCAAGGTGTGTAATTTGGGATCAGGTCATTATTTCCTGTGACCTCTGTACAACAGTGTAGTCCATTCACCTGATTTGTTACAGCCTTGAGGCCATGGAGGGACACTCAAATGCTGTGGGTGTAAAAATGTGAAAGTAACTCACCTTGAGAAACCACAAAAACAGGCATCAATTCCAGACTGTTTTCTTCGACTACTTACAACAGAGTCTGATCAAAAAGTTAAAATAGGTAAGGTTTTTTGCTTTACTGTGTAAAAACAGCTGGGACCCACTGTGAAAGGTGGGACAAGTCATCTAGCCGAGTGTGATCTCTGGTCACAGACTCTCACCTAAATATTCTGCATTTGCATGACTTAATGTGATCTGAAAGTACAGGTTACCACACCAGTAATCTTACATATAAGAAAAGAAGGTATTTTTATTCCCTTATCCCTAAACCTGAATTTGCATTTGCATCCCTTCCTGTGTATAAGAGGACATATGAGAGGACATATGACAAGGCAGTGGGGTGGGGTCAGCTAGGGAAAGAAAAAGATCTAACCAGAAAGCATGTTCTCTGAGAAGCACACATTACACCCTTCACCTGAATGAACAGTAAAGAGATTCACTCCAAAGGTCAAACAGGGCTTTACTCAACTGTGGAAATGTGAAATAAAATGTAATCCACAACTTTAGCCCATGCAAAGAGAAGGGAAATAAAAGAGAGGAGTCCACACAGATTTTACTATTCAGGACACGCCTACTCACTATCAGCTTCACCTACTTTCTCCACAGCAGAACAACCTGTCCTAAGCTAAGCTAAGCTAAGCTAAGCGTTGGGACAGAGATAAGAGCTCTGAATCAGGCTGCAGGGTACCTCAGGAATGAATGACGCAAATATGGCATGACATCCAAACAAGGCTGGGCTGAGCTTTGCACACCAGTACATGACATATGGAGCATGTGGCTAAGTTCAAAAGCTAAGCACAGATGGGGATATGTTTCAACACATTCACTAGAACCCTACTGTGTTGTTCTAGATATTCAGCATAACAAGAGAACACAAAGACACTCCCCCCTCCCCTGACACTGACACACACACACACACAAACCCCATGTGTCTCAGGGAGTTCACAGTCCAACAGAGATCACAGATAATAAACACACAAGATTATATAGTAGTGTTGGGTAGTAAATGCTTTGCAAAAACAGAGAGGCAGGTTACAGCAGAAAACAGTGTGTAAAGAGACAGCTTCCAGAAAGATCTGAGGACAGGTGTGAGTGTCAGCCAGCTGGATATCTGCAGAAGCACTACCTGAATAGAAGGGACAAAACACGGCCACAAAGTCAGGGAGACACATGATGGCTTGCTTAAGGTCATTTTTCATCCTTGATTTCTTAGCACCAAGTAGGGACTCAGTTTACGTTTACTGAAAAAATTTAAAGTCCTCAAGTCCAAAATTACTCAATAAACAACTCATTCAATGTTATCAGTCAGGGCTTCCTAAAAAACTTTTCAAAAATGCACTAGCAGAAAATATATTTTCCTTGAGAGGAGCCATTTATCAGATGTTCACATGGATTTTTTTTTTTTACTTTCCCTCATAAAAGTTAAATTTCATAGCTTTATTTCCAGGAACATGCAATAAAAAGAAAGAAAAACATGAATTGTATTATACAGAGTAGAGCCTCTTTCACAGAATCTACTTTGAGACAGAGCTTGGTAACAACTCTCTGTTAGGGTCTGAGGTTGGAGGTCTACTGAAATTCTTAAGCAAATATGCAATGTGTAATATTTTCTAGTTTTCTTTGTTAAATAAACAAAACTAACAGCTTTCTCCTAAAAACAAAATAGTCGGACATGTACCTGCTACCTGGGAGGATGAAGTGGCAGGATCATTTAAATGCAGGGGCTGAACAACAGAATGAGACCCAGATTCAAAGGCAGGGAGAAAGACCAACAGCAGTGAAGCTTAGCAGAGTTCAAGAAGTGTATGACTGCCACCCAGCCTGGTCCAAGCCCCCTCTACCTACTATTGGGATGTGCCAACAGTTTAGAGAGAGAACTGCACAGGAAAAAAATGAAGGAAGGAGGGAGGAAGGGAGGGAGGGAGGGAGAATAAGCAGACAACAACAAAAACGTTGATAAATAATTCAAGACAATCAGACATGGAAAAAAAAGGGGGTAACTCAGCTAAATGGATAGGGAAAGAAAGAGAAGATGGATTGAAAGGGTGGTAAGAGAGAGGAAAAGAGACTGAAGAATTTAATTACAGTCAGAAAAAAATGATCCTTTCTTACCATGACACAATCTTTCACTGCAAAAAGTTTTCAAATGCATGGGCAATCAGGCAAAGGAAATCAGAGCCTTATTGGTTCCACGTAAAACTCATCCATTCGATTATTTTCCATATCTATTTAGCATGTGCATTGTGGGAGCTACTGCATTCTTCATAAGAGTCATATTTGAATGAGAATATGAGACTAATACTTCTAGAGAATCTAATGCTTGGTATAATGCTTTCACATAACCCCCGCCACACACACACACACACACACACACACACACGCACACCCTGCCTTTCCAACCTTTCAGTCATTCCTAATTTCTCATTTATATTCAGTCTGCTTTTCTCTAATACTCCAAGACTATTACTGTGGATCTCTTTCTTGAATTCTACTACAATTTTTTCATTTCACTCTCTTTCCATATATGAACAGGAAAAATGGGGGGAAAAATGTTCTAAAAACTCCCAATTGTCACAGTAGAAAAAAAAAGCATTAAAAAATAGTTTTAACACCAAAAAAGAAATTTTTCCTAGAAAGTCTTGCTTTCTGAATAGTCTATCTAAATAACTTTATATTAGATGGCAAGTATCAGTTTTTCTCTAGAAACCATTTCTACAAAAAATGTTTTGCTATTAATCTTGACAAGGTATCCTTATTCCACCTTTTAAATCATCTTCTGTAATTCAACAGACATATTCCAATTTTGCCACCCTTTGTACTTTGGGACAAACTAAATCCATTTTCCCTTGAAAGAGCACTTAAGGAAGTATTTCCAGCTTTAAAAAATTAAAAACATGTAATCTGGTGGAGAAAAGCAATTACATTTTTATCTTCAATTTGCTAAGTGACCCTACAAAAGAAATGCAAGGCTGATAAAATTATTTCTGCAAAATCAGGTGCTGGTGGCTTAGGTCTATAAAACTAGCCACTCAGGAAGCTGAGATCTGAGGATCACAGAAGCCAACTCAGTCAGGCAATAAAGTCTGTAAGACTCTTATCTCAAATTAATTACCAAAAAGAAAGCTGGAAATGGAGCTGTGCTAGCCTTGAGCAAAATGATTTAGGGACAGTGCCTGGGCTCTGAGTTCAAGCCCCAAAACTGGCACACACACATGCATAGGCATGCGCGCACGCACGGGCACACACACACACACATACACACACACACATACACACACACTACTCTGTAAGGATAAGTTGAAGGGCTTTTGATTTACCTGCAAAATAGTAATAGTAACAATAATATGTTTTGCTTTTTAATTATCTATTAGATCATTTATAAAACAATTATTCCTTTGACACTTCCCTTCTAGTGTGTTCTTAGAAAGCTCCTGCCTTTTATACAGTACACTGAATCCTAGCACCCAATGAGTGCTACAGGCAGTTTTAACTCTGTATCTGCTTCTTTATCCTCATTATTTCTGACATTTGTGTTAGACTTAGCTAACACTAAAGAAAACACAAAGTACAATGAGAATCCCTTCTGGAAATCTATATTGCTGACATTAGATGCTGCTAGCTAGCTCTACCTCCTCTGCCTTCTCATTCCTAAGTCTCTAAAAAAAAGAAAAAAGACGACACACACACACATGCATACATGCATGCACGCACATACACACACAATGTGAGGTTTACTAGTGAGAAAACCAGTATTTGATGAAGATGATAAATAGCAAGCCTAAGCATAAGGCAAGTCATGGTGAGAAACAGAACAGCAAAAAAAAAAATCCTTAAATGAACAGACAGCTGTGTACCAAGCTTAATGTGGACCATCTCCAATAAACAGAAAGTGGGTTTTGAATGGAGGTGGTTCCCATTTAAGACTTTCCTCTCCTGACAACTAAGCAGACCATAGGCTTTGGTGCTGTGAATGACACTAGTCCCGAGGGAAAAGAAACCCCTTTACTTTCATGCTAACTCCAGGATTGGGTTTCAGCTTAAGCCACAGTGTTCCTGGAGAGGAAACCAAGAGGTAGATACCAGGTTAGAAAAACAATGATTTCTTCACTGCTGAGTTCTGTGGTTACTTTATTACTCTACATTTTTTCCATGCAAACCAGTTTGCCATAAAAAAAAAAAATGCTTATATTAGACTTACCCTCAACTTTCCCAGGGTGATTACTCGAGCTATATAATACCAATTACAAGAATAAGCAGGTAATAGGTATGTAATTTAATGGCAACTATAACAGTACTGAAAGACAGATATGCACCCAACAGATTCTCAGATACCATCTCCCTATTTTCATAACACCCAACCCCACAAAAACACACCTCTAACTGGTCAATTACTGACCACACTTTTATGTACTCTATATCCATTCAGGTAAAGTTGCCAGGATGCACTAATCCAAATCTAAGAACCTTCTCTACCAAAAAGAAGAAAACAAAACTTAAGAAGAGAAAAAGCAGTCATCGAATAATGGCTCACAGGCTGACCTTGGTGCTCACTGTCTGCTTCAGTTTTCAAAGACCCAGGTGCAACAGGAAGGGGTCGAGGTGGCCGGGGCTTTGGAGTGGGAGGTGAGATTTTTTTCCTTCCAATATATTCGACGTAAGTTCCTGGGAAGTCTCCCCTCTCCCCACTGGTTTCATTATAGCCATTTAGCCAGCCAATTTCTTCAGGCCGGGCTTCCTGTCCATCACTGAATCCTAGGGCTACCAAGGACCCTTTATTCACAGTCAATACATCACCCAAGTGCAGATCAATGTCTTCTTCTCTCTCCTTCTTGTAGTCATACAGCGCTCTGTACTGGTACCCCTCGGCACTCATGTTTACAGATCTGTTACCATGCAACAGGTTAAGTCTGGCTGTCTACCACAGTCCAAATTTACGTTTTGATAGAAAGCAAATTCAGAGAATGTGCTAAAATTCCTAACAGGTGTCCAGAAGATGACAAAGGTTTAAGAGGATATGGCCATCCGGCTGTCCATCTGTCCTCCATCAATGGTGTGTGTGAAGACAGGACTCCACTTCCTCTGTGTGCACAGTCCCCCTTGGCTTCCTTCTCAGCAACTTGTCAACACACTGCCTGCAGGGTGACTCTGATGGCCAGGTCCAATCTTCTCTGATGCTGTCACACTGTCCATCTGTCTTTTGGTTGTATACTCCACTCCCAGCTTCACCTAGCAAAAGAAAAACAAGACGTATGAATGAACATCACACTTTGCCATCTGTGAATCTGAATTCCAATTTCCATTCAACAAGTCCTTAATCAACCTGGCAAACATTCATGGGCCAGTGTGCTATGGCTTGACACAGAGCACAACAGATAACTAAGACAAGTCCCTGCCTTCCAAGAACACTGGGTAGAGACAGGAGTGGTGTTTGCATGTGGCAATTTCCCAATGATACAAAACTGGTACCCAAAGAACCAAAACATTAGGTAAATGCAGTAACAGAGGCAGGCACTAAGTGTTGTGTGATTCAAGTGAAAGAGAGACCACAGGAATCTGAACACAGAATGGAATGTGTGGCACGATCCCAGGTGCTGCTGTCATGAGGCAAATGTTATATTCTGGGAAGAGCTAGAATAGGCCATCCAATCCAAATGAAGCCAAAGGAAGCAGGGAGAGTCTATCCCACTGAAAAGACAGGGAGCTTGTATGTGACTTGATGCACACCTAAGACAAGTTTATGAAAAATGCACTTCACAGTGGGCAGCACTGAACAGGACAGAGAAAGGGAAGCAACAGAAGAACTACATTTAACAATCCCAACATAACCACCAAGGTTCTGGTAGGCTGGCACCGAGATGGAGTGGAGGCAAGCAAAGCTAGAAAAGGTGCATTGCAGAACAATTAAAAAGGAAAGAAGATGGAGGGAAGGAGAGGAGAGAAAAAGAACGATGAACCAAGGGCCAAATACTTTGTGATCAAACTGAGGGACAGTCAAGGGTTAGAGACAACGGAATGTCCCTGAAATGAGGAAATCAAGTTAGAACAGAATGCGGATGCAAACTCAGCCACACAGAGGAGACTGTAGAATCTGGACTTTCTGAGAAAGCAGATCCTAAACAAGTCTTAAGAGTAGCAAAACTAAACTTTCAAGAGTCAAAAAAGGTGGCTGCTGCAGAGAACTCTGTCGAGGACAACTAGTGGAATGTACAGGACAACAGGAGTACTTTCCCATTCTGAAGCTCAGTGGATGGAGGCAGAGCAATTTTCAAACCTCTTATTCTGCAAGTGAGAGAGTTAGGAATAGGAGAGAATTGCTTCTAAGACAGCATGCAGGCAACTGCACTCCACTTGTTTCTCAGTGTTATCTTTGTTATAAGGAGTAAAAGCAACTTGAAGATTTCAGTTAAGCTGGCCACATAATAAAGCAATAAAGAAAAACAACAGCCACATAATTTCAGGGTGTTGTATCAGAGAGCTTTTTTAAGTTTTGAAGAGTGAAACACTTTAGAAGTTTAATATTATAGGCCCTCTTCAATGTAGTCATCTTCAGAAGCAAATTTAATCATAAATTAATTGTTTCGCTGGCATTCAGAAATGTATTCAACTTAACATGACTAAAGTCTCTCAGCTGTAATATACAATAGCACTCTTAGAAGAGTTAAAGGCAGTAAACAAATACTGAACACCTTTGTATAGCAAGAATATTTAATTTGGGAGAGGACTCTTCTTTGCATTGTCATCAGAGAAAAAAATTAATGCAACCAACAGAACATCTGAGAAAAACAAGCTATATTATGTTTGAAGAAAGCCTCTCCTTTAGAAAGATACAGAACCGAATTAAATATTCATTGCATAAATTCACACAAGAATGTAGAACAAGCAAATCTCATTTTTAGGACTGATGTACAAAGGAGACACAGAAGTCTAAAGAACATGGAAATTTGCAAATCCCTAAATGCTTGGAAACCAGGCAATATGCCGAAGAATAATTTAATTCCTCCAAATCTGCCTCAACATTTTTGAGAGCTTTTCCTGTTAGTGTATGACTGAGGGAGAAGGAGGGGGAGAGAGGATCCTCAATTAGTAAGATTCTTAACAGAATGGGAAACAATGATCTCAGCCTCAAGCAACCATCAAGCTTGGATCACAGCACACCTATGTAGCTAGGTATAGTAGGTCTGTCTCTCACTAAAGGGCATTGCAGTGAGGAAAAGCTCTATGTGTGTAACTGTAACCCCTCTATATATCACCCTGACAATAAAAAATAAGAAATAAACAAATAATAGGGAAGGGAGGAGGGAAATGAAGGGGTGACATTTACCAAGAAGCCCTGTACTCACAACTTGACTTGACTTATGCAGTTATTATTAAGTAGTTGTATAACTACTTAATAATAATAAATTAAAACATTAAAAAGTGTGAGGGGAACTGTGTGTGTGTGTGTGTGTGTGTGTGTGTGTGTGTGTGTGTTCCTGCACACACATGCTGGAATTCTGGACCTTTAATTCTCATTTGGCTTTTTTAGTCAAGGCTTTTGTTCTACACTTAAGTCATGCCTTGAGTTCAGCTTTCTGTGGGTTGATCAGAAATAAGAGTCTTCAGGATTTATCTGTCTCAGTTAGCTCTACACCAGATCTCAGCCTGGTACCTAGGATTATATGTATGAGCTGGGGCCCAGCTTCTCTTTTCTTTTTAAGGTCTTACTGAAAAACTGCTTGAATCTGAGTCTATCCATATGGCAGAAATCATGGAGGCATTCAATAACTGCCAAGAGATTAAACTCTAAAGACACAAACTACACCAAATGCAAAGACCTATAGGGCTTCCACACTTTCTCTGGACTTCTCAGAAGAACTTTACTTTTTCCCTGCAGAAAGTCTGCAAAGAATTATGGCTCCTAGTCAGACAAAAGAACTGTATACCTTCTATGACTAAGGGACTGCAAGGAGAATGTGCCATAGTCACAGCCAGGAAGACTGATGCAAACAGGACAGGCTAAACAGTCACGCTCCACCATGATTCTGAGTCAGTTAAGTGGTTTTAGGAGCATGATTATAAAAGAGGGAAAGCAGGCAGGACACTTATTTGGGTGGGACTTGATCATGTGGTACCAAAGTTGCGAGAGACATTTGTAGGCAGAAAAGGTGGGCAACTCTACCTGACTGTACCCTGTATGCTCTCTCCTGACCAACACCCATCACAAGGAGTCACTGTTGTCAATCACCAACAACTTCTAATACTTACATGTCTGTTAAACCATTCAATCTTCAAGACAACCACCAAAGGCACTACCAATTTTTTACATTACATATGTGGAGTTCCGGGGGGGAAAAGTATAGTATCCTGGCATCTAAATTCAGATCAGGGAGCCAAAACTAAAACAACCTCTACTTTTGCCATCACCAAAACCTACTACTTCCCCTCAACACCTAGAGACAGCCCAGATATGCCAGTGGTGTGTTAAAAGCCTCCCTTTACCCTCAAGACAGAACGGTCTTGCTGAGATTATATTTTGCTCTGTCATCTATCTTAACAAAAAGAAGCCATCATAGCTAAGCAGCAATCCCTCTCCAAGATCCAGCATCTCAGCCATGCATATTCCTGCCCCCCACCCCCAGACTTCATTTAAATTCATTCTGGCCTAAGAAGTCTATAAGCCAGTAAAAGAAAGAACTCTGGGCACATCATTTCTGGAAGTCTGCCCGTTTCTGGAATCTTGCCCATTTCTGTTCTATGAGTTTAGCTTCTGCCACCTGTATTCCTCTTGGCATCTGTCTCCTACCCTTTACTGGGCCTCTCACTGCACAATTCCTAACAAGTTAACTCCTCCCCAGGGAGATATGAGAAGCTTCAATCCAGAATTTTGTCATATCTAGAGGACTGGTTAGTTCTTTCCACTATCCCTCCAATTCTCTCTCCCCAGGATGCAAAAGATCCAGCAGCTTGAGACATCTAGCAATGCCTACATAACCCTCATACACACAATCTAGCTCTAAGTCTAGGGCAAGTACTCCACCTCAATTCATATTCTCTTTAATTAAAAAAAATCATTCTTTGAACATCTTTTCAATTTTCTGGAAACTATAAAAGAAAAATGAAACTTAACCAAGTGAAAATAGCCTAGTACACAAAATCAGTTATTACAGCTTCCACCTCGATTAAAATGGGGTGGAATTCTAGATGGGCTCAACTTGAGCTGAAAGTCATAGACACCAAATGTCTCAACATTCATTTCCAGAACAACTAGTTAACCTCAACGGGCTGACTGCTGAGAAAGCTCCAGCCTAAGTGGATAATATATAGGCAAGCAGGGTATGGAGGCTACCATCCCTGCTGACAAGCCCTTTAGGGGTCAACAGCACATACCCAGGTGATAATACTAAGGAGAGAGGACTCTTTGAAAAGCAATCACAACAGTGGATGTCCCTAAGCATGAGGCAGAGGAATGAAATTAGTCCCTAGGCTCACTGATCATTACATGGAAACTGGAGAAAGAGGAAGATAAGTTACAGAGCAGACCCTACCACCTAGAATGGGCCAAGATGAGGCTCATGGTTTGGTTTCTGCATCCTCATAGACACAGAGGGTCTAAAGAGAGGATTAGAGGAGACAGCCGGGAAGTCCCTCTTCTTAGGAAAAAAGAAATGCTATTCCTTAAAAATCCATGGCAAGAGGGATGAACACGGAGCTGCAGTGAGAAGAAGCCACCCTCGGCAGTATCTAAATAACTGTGGGCAAGTGTCACTTAAATCTCTCTATGTCATCATTTTATCACCTGTGAAAAAGACACAATAAGCAAACCTATACTACACCTGGTCGTTATGAAGACTAAAGACAATTACACAAAGCACGCCGGTTCTGTGAGTTACAGTAAGAATTCAGTATAGTTAACACCAGTTCAGTGGTTACTATGTGCCAGGCAGGGTTTTACATGTATCAGCTTATTTAATCCTTTGCCACCACCCTGGATACAATTACCATCCCCATTTTCTGAAGCGACAACAAGCAAAGACAAGTTAAATAACATGCCTGAAGCTACATGGCAAACTGCAGCTGCCATATTACTACTCTTAGTACTAATAGAACTGCTAGTAATGGTCACACTGAATGTCACTTGTCATTTCTACAACTCAGATTTAAAACAGAAACAGCCATCTGCCAGGAATTTTCTCTTACACTACCTTTAACTTCAGCAAGCCAGTTCTAAATTAATCCTGAAGCTATCTAAAATAAAACACTGCTGTAAATAGCCAGATAAAGCCTGTGTGGGGACTTTGCCCAAGCCATTCTCTCCCTACCTAAGGGTGGATCTGTGGAGGTCAGGGTTAAGAAGATCAGGGAGGGGCCTGGAGCTTGTCTATGGAGGATGGGAAGTGCATAGGAGCAGGAAGGGAAGAAAGTTAGGGAACACTATTCACCTCCAGAAGTGCTCAGTGGCTGTTCCCTGGCATTCCTCAAAAAAAGAAAGAAAGAAAAAAACCCTAGAGGGAATGAAGACAATTAAGTCCACATGGAATATACCCCAGTACTTGAGACCACAGAAGTAGGGTGGGGGTAACCCAGGAGGCAGGCTAGGGGATAGGTTAGCCAACAGTCCCACCAGGAACCTCCAGATTTACCATCTCAACTCTCTAGTGCAGTAGGTTGGTGGAGCCTTCTCATCCTTGAGCCAGACTCCAGTGATTTCAATAGTTTCTGGTGATCATTAACCTGAAACTATTTTGACTGTAGGAAAACAATGCTGTCTGAACAAAATCTCCAAAGATGCCTTTATAGTAAAGTTTTTTGCTTCTTCTAGTAAAACCTGTACTACAATCTAAGCAGAGTAAGAGAGAGAAAGAGACAGAGACAGAGAGAGACAGATCTCTAAACTAAGGTAGGCAGACAAGTTTATCAGTAATTACCATCTATTTTTCAGTTCATTTGGCTTAGTATACATGAACTGGCCTTTAATTGCCACTCTTAGGCAAGTAACTTCAATAGGAGTAGTGGCAGAAACATTGGCAAATTATCACACTAGGTTGTAGGCGGACAAGGCTGGGAAAAATGTAATAAATATAAGTGCTTTTAAAAATTAATTACTACCTACATTTTTAAATAAAAAGTGGTGATATAATTTTATTATGCCCTACTGATAATTTTGTAGTTTTCTAGAATTTTATTAATAAAGAAAATTTCAATGCACCAACCTAAACATTAGAGCAATATGGAAAATTTTATTTAGTGAAAGAATGGACTTTTAACAGTACCAAGTTTACTTATGAGTCTACACTTGAGATTCAAAAGACATTCAAGGTAAGACAAGAGATTTTTCACAGATCATTAGGAGAACAGAGGGGAAATGAGAATAACTAAACTTGATTATTTACAAAGAGGTATGAAAATGTCATAATAAGCGCATTATTTTGCACAAGTAATGTGTACTAATAAAGAATAATCTCATAAAAATAACTCTAAAGCCCTTAAAAAAAATCAACTAAGGTGTATTCAACATTTCAAAAAGACAAATGCTTTTTACCACCCTTTCCACCATCAATAGCCAAAATGTGGATTCCTCCCTACCATTTCCTGAACCACTTCTGGGTCACCCAAACCACTTCACACGTCAAATATATAAATTCAAAAATACATAAATAAAACAACCTATGGTTTGTGAAATAAATTGTTTATACAGATGATAGAGAATCACAATGTGAAGGAACACCACCCTATCACCATTTTTAAAAAATCAGATAAAACAGTAGATAACTATGTGTACATTGCATGGCTGTTATGCAACTAGGAAGAAGTTCCAAATCAAGAGCAAAGTTAAAAGCAAACTCAAGAACAGTTTGAAAGCCATTATCAGACACACACATGGTATGTCCACTCTTAAAAAAAATTCAAGACTCCTAAGGAAAGTAGCATGGTCCTAGAGTACCTGCAACAGGTATCAGCAAGAACATCACCCAGCACTTCTGCTAAGCAGAAAGCCTCCCCCACATTGGCTTTGATAACAACCTTACAGATGGGGAGAAAAAATAATTCCAACTCTTTTGGTAATGAGCAAAACACGTGTTTCCCAAAGTTTAAACAACTTTTGTATCTAAAAATACTCTCTACTGACTTTAAGCAGTTCAAGAACAAAATGGGCTTGTGTGGTGTTTTATTTTTCCTTTTGCAATCTCCTGTGCACAAGTCACCAAACAAGCGTGTGTCAGAAATGAACCTCCAATCCTTCCCTAGCTAACTGCCAACCATCTTGAAGGTTGCCAAAATGTGTCACAAACTGAGTATCAAAATGGATTTCCACCTAAAAAATTACACTTCAGGCCACAAACTCAAAACTTCTCACTCTTGACACAGCATCTCACTGAATTCAAAACCCGGAATTGCTTTATCCATTCAAACACTGCACTATATGACAAAGACTCAAAGAACAGGGGATGAAGTGAGAAGAAAAAAAAAAAAGTAGTCAGGAAATTCCCCCAAATAAAATAAAATTAAAAAAAAAAAAACTCACACCGACACCAAAGAGCGCCCGCACGCAGCTCCGCCAGGAATTAACGGTGGAAGTGAGACCTTTCCGGTTTGCACTGCGCCCAGAAGCTGAATTTCCCCAATCCAGTGCCTGACACACTCAGCATTCAACACGGAACAGCCATTGCGCGCACATCCTTGCATTCTCAGGCTCGAATTCGGGTTAGCAACATACATTTCGGTACGCGGGTGCCTGGCCAGAGCTTTGGCTGGGTCTTTGTCTCGTGATCAGCGGGGAGAGTTTCAGCCCTTGGGAAGGAAGTGAGGATTAGATCCGCGGCTTCCAAGGCGGTCCTCCCCCACCCCGCTCCCCTCCATTTCAGCTCCGGCTGGCACGCTCGCAGGCTCTCCCCAGCCGGCTCCATATTGCTGGGCAGGTCCCTCCAGGCTCGCCCCGCCATACACGCGTGCACACGCATGCACACGCGCGCACACGCACGCACGCACGCACACACACACACACACACAGACACACACAGAGCTAGATTTCCGGGCGGGGCCGAGAACCCGCTAAATAATGCCTCCAGCAACCTGCGCGGAGCTCGCTTGGCCCCAGACCCCAACCGCCCCGAGGCGCACTTCCCCCACCCCGGAAGAGGAGGGCGGCAAACTTGAGCCGGCGGGGGCTGGGGGAGGGGGCGAGCTCCGGGGACCACAGCCGCCGCGGGGCCCGGCTTGCAGCTGGAGGGCCGGAGGAAGAGAGGGGGGGGGGGGAACCCGGGTGCTCCTTTCCGCTAAGCGCCAAGGCAGCGGGGTCGGGGCGCACTCCTCTGGGGATGGTTTCAGGAAACCGCCGCCGCCAGGCGCAGCCAGGTGGCCCCTCGGAAGAGTGCGGTGTCGGACGCGGACAGCTTGAGATCCCGGACAACTCCCGGGGCGAATACGGCCCGGGGCGTGCACAACCGGCTCGGGGAGTCGGGAGCCCCGGGAATGCCGCCTGGTGGCCCCGCGTGGGAAGGAGTGGTGCCGGCAGCTGGGGTGCGCAGGAAGGGGGACGCGACACCGGCCCGCTTCCCACCCACCCCCGGACTCGATTCTGCAGAAAGAGAAGCAGCAGCCGGTGACAGGAAGCGAGCGGCGTCCGCCGCGCGCACGCACCGCCTCCCCCTCCCGAGCACACACATACCCGGACCCACCACCACCGCCGCCGCCGCCTCCTACCTCCCCAGCCAGCCGGCTTCCTTCCTCCGCCCGGCCCGTGCAGCAGCGGCCTCCTGAGCTCACGGCTCCGGCGCGCCTCCGACTCCTCTCTGACCCGCGAGCTCGGCTTCGCTGCTAGCTCGGCTCCGCTGCGCTCGCTGCCCTCGCCGTGGCAGTCGCTTCCTCCAACTCCGCTCCAGCTGCTCCAGACTCCTCTCCGTGCGCCCACAGCTCCAGCGCCCGACCAGGCCCCGCCCCCCGGCCCCGCCCTCCAACCAGCGCGCGTGGACACGCCCCTCTCCGTCCGCTCCACGCCCTCGCCTCTGCCACTCACGGCGCCGGCCTGGGCGCCCCGGGGCCGTACGGGCTGGCGGAGGAAGCTCGGCTGACTCTTCACGCCGCGCCCGCGCCTTCCGCCCCCTGCCGCGGGGATTCCTCGGGCGGTCGGGCGGCGCGTTGCCACTACCTCGGAGCGCACTCGCTCTGCGCGCCGGGGGCCCGTCGGGCTGGCTGGGCTTCTCCCGGGTCTGGGGCGGTGGAAGCTGGGGAGGGACCCGGTCAAGTCCAAACCTCCCTGGAAGCTGGCTCCAGTGTCCCGAACTTTTCGGAACCTCCCCCAAGTGCCTCCACTGGGCGGTTTGGGGGCAGGGGAAACGCGGATGCCAGAGCACGCCAATGCCGGGAGGCCATGGAATTCCTGACCTCGCCTGCACGGCCTTCCCAAGTGGGCGGGAGAACCGCGCCACCCCACGCGGCGTCCCGGGGGCGAGGGAGGGGTGAAAGGGTGAACCGGGAGGACGAGCGCCCGCAGGGCGGCCGACGCCAGCAGCCCGGCACAGCCCCTCGGGGAACCAGGCCAGTCCTGGGGAAGGAGAAGAGTTTCCCGAGGAGGGCCAACGCCGCGCTCCAGCCCTCGCAGTCCCCAAAGACCCAGCGAATGTGGGTCGCACAGATAGATTACTGGCCCCTTGGGCCAGGTGAGAGAGACTCCGATCGCTCCTGTTTCTTACATGTCTTAATTGCGAAATGCCGATCTCTAGAATAAATGCGTGAGTTGCTCGACAAAAAAAAAAAAAAGAAAAAAGAAAAGAAAGAAAAAGGATATGGGTTCAAACCCTCCTCTGATAAGATAAAATGCCAGCACCCAGTATTTTTGCTCTTGTTTCTATTTAAACATGTAAGAACTGCTGTCTTTAAAGGTTTTTTTTTTCTAAAATTGGGGAGGAGGGGAAACCTAGAGACTAGCATGCACCAGCTCTGAGTATCCAGAAAACCCTTTTACAACTCCTCTCCAAAGTACTTAGAGAAATATTACTTTTTAAAATATATTATCTTTTATTTTTGCCGATCTGAGCCTAGACTCTGCCCCTAAGCTCCTTTTGCTCAAGGCTAGCACACTACCACTAGAGCTACAATGCCACTTCTGCCACTTCCGGCTTTTTCTGTGATTAACTGGGAAATAAGAGTCTCGCAGTTTTACCTGTCCTGCATGGGTTCTTACGGGCATCCTCCAATCTCAGCCTCCTGAATAGCTAGGAATACAGACAGGAGCCACTGACACCCATCAAAGTTTATCATCTTTTAATAATTGTTCAGATAAATTGCAATTTAAAACATCAGTTTATAAGTACAGGGCATATTGATCTAAGTACAATGTACCTTGATCGATGTCAACTCCTTCCTTCCATCATTCTCCCTCACCTAGGAATATTACTTTAAAAAGGAAAGAGATGGGGGAGGGAAAGAAAGAAAAAAAAAGAAAGAGAGAGAAAGAGAAAGAAAGAAAGAAAAAAAGAAAAAAGAAAGAAAGAGAAAGGAAGGAAGGAAGGAAACAAGAGAAAAGAAAGCTAGGTTGGGTTCTGGCGACCCATCCTTGTAATCCTAGCTACTCAGAAGGTTGAAGTCTGAGAATCATCACTCAAAGCTATCCCAGGCAGCAAAGTCTGTGAGTCTCTTACCTCCAATCACCCATCAGAAAACCAAAAATGACACTGTGTTTCAAAGTGCACTATCCTTCAACAAAAAGGAGTTTCAGGGACAGCACCCAGGTCCTGTGTTCAAGCCCCCATGATTGACGACAAAAAAACCCCACAACGGTTAAACTTCGAATTTGGTGGTTTATTTCTATGACCATTGGAAGTGGAGAGGAAACAAAAAAAATGTTGAAATTCACTACCTATATTAACAAGATCACTCACTTTTAAGGGTTACTCTCATTCTAATGGAGAAATCCCACTTATGTACTGTTTCTGTTATTCCAACATATCTTTAATATTTTTGTTTTTTATTGTCTCTTGAAGCTGGGATACAAAAGCCCAGCAGCCACCTAAGAATCCACTTCACCAAGAAAGGAAATGGAGGTTTTTATCTTGGTTCTTGTTTGTGTTTTCTTTTTGTCTTATTTGTTCATTTATCTGTCTTTGTGGGAGTAAGGGGTGAGCACAGAAATGAAGGAGGAAAGAGTGAACAAATGCAACAGGGGTACTGATTAGACATTGTGTTGAAAATGAACTATGCAACTTGTAGATGGGGATGGGAGGGAAAAACTGGGAGAGAGCAAGGGAAGGGGTGACAATGTCCAAAAAGGAATACACTCATTATATGCAACTGTAACCCCTTTATATATCACCTTTATATTAATGATAATAAAATATATTTACAAAACTAAAAAGAAATTCACTAAGAAAAGCAGAACCCATTTCACCTAAAAATAAATACGAAATTGACCAAGATACATTCTTGGCACCTGCTCTGTAAAATGAGGGCTTCCCTGAGCCTTGCAGATGGAATGGTGTGTCTCACTTTGTGGTCAAATTATTTATGACCAGTCAAATCAACAGATGAAACTGCTCTCATGTTTGCGATATTTCCTTGAAGTCCAATTTTGAAGAAACTCCAAGAGTAGGCCTTCGTACAAGCCAGGTTCCTTTAAAGGAATGTATGCTCTCTTCACCTTCAAAGCTAAAACCAGCACAGAATCCCTAATTGTACTTCCTATTTTGACATAACTTATCCTCAACATATGTTCTATTTTTCTTTTTCCCATCCCAGTTGAACACATAGCTTGAGTCCACATCATGTCCCATGGACGGTAAATAAAATTCTATTTCCATATACAGTGACTGAATAACTTATGTCAGTAGTGTTAGCATTTTATTTTCATTTTGCGTTGACTTCTATGAAGTAAGAAGCAGAAAGCAGCACATTACCAATATTCAGTATCTTTTATGTGTGCACATGTGAGCCTGACCTGGGGTTTGAATTCAAGGCCTGGGATCTGTCCCTGGGCTTTTGTGCCTAAGGCTAGTGCTCTAACTTGAGCCACAGCTTCACTCCCAGCTTTTTTGATATTTACTTGGAGATAAGAATCTTATGGACTTTTCTGTTTGGGCTGATTTTGAACTGTGATCCTCAGATTGCAGCTTTTTGAGTAGCTAAGATTACAGACCTGAGCCACTGGCACCAAGCTGGATTTATTTCTTTTAATGACTTTTTCTTTAATGACATCAAATAAACCTCAAATAAAACTGCTATAAGGTGTAGTCACGTGATGAGGCCAAGGGCCCTAAGGTACTACCTGCCTTCCTAAATCATTGGAACAGCACCCAAGAATGTACTCACTTGGGAACATAAAGTATCTACCATTACAAAAGAACTGCGGGAATGGGCTACAGCAATCAGTGTTAATAAGTCCTTCAAGACATTTGATGCATGCTAGAGTCGGTCAACCATTGTTAGGATCTCTGGGACACTATAGAGCACACTGTAATAAAATGTCCATAGAAACCTATGAATGCCACTGTTCAAGCTGTAACTGGCCCATTGGTTGGCTATACGCTGGCATCCCCACCGAGGAGTGATGATGACAGAGGAGGTAAGTGTCTGACAGAGATACATGTGATGCAGGTGGGTTAGAAGTGAAATGCAAGAGGTCCAGGACCATCTCTATACAGAGAAGTTTTTCAGAGGCCAAAACGGACAAGATGGCCTTTCCAAAGAAAGCCAGGGAGGTGCTTTGACTTGCCTTCCTCAGTCTAGCTACCTCAATAATCTGGTGTTAACACAAGTTCCATAAATGTGAAACCGGAGTATTATTTTTTAGGGTTCAAAATCCAAACCTAATAAATATAAATGTCTTAGAACCTTACAGTAAGATTCCGAGTCCATCAGGAAGAACTTTCTAGAAATATATAATCCTTGGCTTTCTATTAGACCTCAGGACCAGCAATGAGCAGTTGAACAAGGTTCCCAGGTGATCTGTTATTCAAGTTAAACTTTAGGAAGCCCTGTTTTAGAAGTCCCCAGTAGCACACTGCCACTGCCTGGAAATCTCGTAAAAATCCCATTATCTAGTATTCGTCCCAGATGGATCCTACCAAGTCTCTATTTTAAAATCTCATGTGATTCCAATGTGAAACCAGCCTTGAAGAACCATGGCCTTGGAGAATCCAGACAGGAATGGTGCCATTAGAACCCCCAAGCTGTGGGAGAGTCCAAATGCAGACCTTTAGAGGAGCTGCTGAGCCTAGAGGTGAGTTACAATGGTGTTATCCCACATCACCAGACCTTCCAATTTTTAGAAGGAAGCTAGAAATCCCGATATTTTTTTTCTGGGCAATTTCCCAATTATTAAATGCTCGCAATTAACTTCTTTTGAACTGTAGTTTAGGCCACATCTGTATGATGGCCACCAGTTTGTGATTTTATGATTTTATGATGCTATACATCATAAAATTAAGTGAGCTTCAAATAAAAAAAAAAGATTAGCCAAGAAGCACAAACCAATGTTGGTCTAAGGACATGGGTTTTACTCTCCAACAATACCAAACAGTGTAGGCATGCAGTGGCAGGGTTGGTAATAGGTAAAATACCACAGCTTGGAACTCTGGGGCCAAACACTGTGGTCTTTTGCCCAACATTTTTTCTTTACCTTCTATCCTGCCTGGTAACTAAAAAGAAGTGCTTAGGGGGAAAGTAATCTGTGTTTTACTATCTTATAATTTTTACCTATTATGTGTTAACTAGCTTAAGCACATATTATAGAGCAGCATTCCAAAGTGGTTATTCAGAATGCTTAGCACAGGAAGACTCTGGAGGATGAACAGGGTTACAGTTCTCATGCTGTGGATTTGGCAATCCTAGGTGCTGTTATAGTGTGTGGTGGTGAATTATTAGGAGAGGGAATCCGGGAACCGTATCTTGGAGTCAGAGCACAGTCACTAGGCTCAAAAGTCTGATTAGAGTTCATGCTCTTAGCTTGGGGAACGAGCAGTGCTGGACGATTTTGCTGTCTCTTTCAGCATTTCAGTCATTGAATAGATTCTAAATAAATGTATCAGTATTAATGGGGTGATGAGGCACTTAATGATAGTTTCAGATAAAGATAGCTGGATATATTATTCAGTCATAAAAAGGGAGTTCTAATATATATTACAACTTGGGTGAACCTTAAAAATCTTGTGCTTGGGCAGGGAGTTTGGCCTAGTGGTAGAGTGCTTGCCTAGCATGCACCAAGACCAGGGTTCGATTCCCTAGTACCACATACTTAGAAAAAGCCAGAAGTGGTGCTGAGGCTCAAGTGGTAGAGCTCTAGCCTTGAGAAAATTCCAAGGACAGTGCTCAGGCCCTGAGCTCAAGCCCAGGACTGGCAAAAACAAAAACAAAAACAAAAACAAAAAACCTTGTGCTAACAAAGAAAAAAAAAACTACATGATTCCATTTATAAGAAATATCTAGAAGAGTCAAATTCATAAACAAACATAAACGTTAGATTGATGGGAATGGGAACTTACTGCATAAGCGGTGCAAATTTTCTGTTTGAAGTGATAAAAAAATTGAAATAGGTGATGATTTCACAAGATTGTAAGTGGAATTAATCCCAATGAATTGTATACTTAAAGTGAAAAAGTTTATATTACGTATATTTTACCAGAGCAAGAATCTTCTTAAATTAAGGATCAACTTTATTTAAAGGAATCTTTCTTGTATTTTCTAGATTTTTAATAAGTGTTGGATTGAAAGTGAAACCACAATTCAATACCACTGAAAACCCGTTAGAAGAGCTAAAATTAGAAAGGCTCCTACACTAAGTGTTGACAAGGACATGGATCAAGTCTATTGCACTGGAGGTGGGAACATTAAAATAATCAGCCCAACAGTTTCAAGCTTGTTTAAATTGAATATTCATTTATAGTAAGACCAAGCTATTCTACTCTGAAGCATTTTTCATGAGACAAATGGAAGCACATGTCCATTCATTTGTAAATGCATGCTCAGCTTTATAATCTTCAAAACTTTGAATAATAGAATGCCTATTAGCACCTGAGTGAGGAAACAGTATTCCCGCATGATGGAATATTACTTGGCTAAAAAGGAAGGAAGGAAAGAAGGAAGGAAGGAGAAAGTCAAGGGAGTAAAGGAGGAGAGAAAGAGAAAGGAAGGAAGGAAGGAAGGAAGGAAGGAAGGAAGGAAGGAAGGAAGGAAAGAAGGAAGAAGGAAAGGAAGGAGAGGGAGGGAGGGGAGGAGGGAGGGAAGAAGGGAGGAAGGAAAGAAGGAAGGAAGGAAGGAAGGAAGGAAGGAAGGAAGGAAGGAAGGGAGAGAATAGGAAGAGAATTGACACACAGTATGGGATAAATTGCAAATTGATACTGAGAAAAGAAAGCTTCAAAATTTTTAAAGACTGAGCTGAGCACTGATGCCTCATACCCATAATCTTAGCTACTCAAGAGGCTGAGATTTAAGGATCATGGTTCAGGTTCAAAGCCATCCCAGACAGGAAAGTCTGTGAGGTTCTCACAGATTCAAAGTGGTAGAGCACTAGCCTTGAGCACAAAAGTTCAGAGATATCACTCCGGCCCTGAGTGTAAGCCCTATGATGGAACAAAATTAAAATTGAGTATAAGGCAGATGTTGGTGATTTTTGCCTATAATCCTAGTTACTCAAAAGGCAAGTTCAAAGCCAGCCAGAGCAGTAAATCCACGAGGCTCTTTTCTCTACTAACTACTAAAAACCTGGAAGTATGGCTCAAGTGATAAAGCATTGCATGAAAATCTAAGGGACAGTGCCCAGGCCCTGAGTTCCAATTACATACATATGGCTTGCTTTTCTTACTTAAAATTTTAGAAATCCAAACATCTGTGACAAGAAGCAAGGATCTCCAAACTGCCTGCTCATCTACTGTGATGATGTGGGCACAGAGAGATGCAAGGAAAAAGAACAAAAGAAGCTATTTGGGAGAGAGACAACTTGCAGTTAATTATATCAGTTATGCCTTGGTGAAGCGTAGCGGGGAAAAAAGAAATAAAATCTTTTCTTCACGGCATTTCAACTTCATCAATCAGAAAATTGTTATGATATACTGGTTTTTCCCCAAATAATGAAAATTTTGTAAGATTTGCCAACAACTTGTCATAATAAATACTAAAGCCTACAATGTTTATTTTGTTACTGATATTCTTTTGATATGATGTTCTTTTTCAATGCATAACCTTTAAAGCCATATTAGCAGTCTGAAAAATCTTAAGTTATATTATCCTCCTTCCTGAAACTGGAGAAACAGGGGATCAGAATTATTCATTGAAAGTTTGCTATTGTGGTGTTGGGGTAATATTAGTCCAGACTGTCCTCAAACTCATGATTCTCCTACCTCAGAATCCTAAGTTTTAGGATTACAGGAGTGCACTGCTGCCTCTAGCTTGGATATTGCTTTTAATGAGCACAGACTCTTAGTAAAGAGTGCACTAGAGTTTTGTTGAATATATTATGGAGTGCATCAGGAATTTACTCCCTTGAATGGATAAACATGCTCTTATTCCTTTTGTTTTCTTTTGCTTTTTGTTGATGTTTATTTGTCTGGTCTTCATAGGTACTGAGGCTAGAACCCAGGACTTTGCACTTGTTAGTCAAGTGCTTTGCCACTGAGCTACATCCCCGCCCCATGTTCTTGCTCTTAACCCTTCTCCTCACTGGTAGGCAGGCACTTTTCCTCTGATTCACACCCCTGTCATTTTTGCACCCATTATTTTGAGATAGTCTGTCTCTTTGCCCAGGTCTGACCCATGAAGCTCTTATTTTATGCTTCCTCCCATGGTTAGGAGGATAGACACAGCTTGTTTTATTGAGATAGACTCTCACAAACTTATTTTTTGGGGGGGTGGGGTGGGGTGGGGATTGTCTTGGAATTGCAATCTCACATAACTGGGATGACCACAGCCCAACTATCAACTGGGAAGGAATCTCATGTACCTTTTGCCAGCACTGGCCTGGAATCATGATCCATTCTCCAGATCTCAGCTTCTCAAGAAGCTAGGAGTACAGATGTTAGCCACTACGTTGGGCTTCTCTATTCCCTTTTAGCATGGACTTCACACAGCTACTTCCCTTTGATTAAAATGCTTTTACAAAGCTTGCTATGGTACACTCACTCCAGCTTTCTGAGTTAACATCACAATCCAGCTCTATCTCTTTGAGACTAAAACTCAATCACTTCTCACTTCGGTTAGAATTCAGTGATGAGAATTTTTTTTTTCTATCACCATCTACAGACTCTACCTCTGAGGCTGATTCATTGTGTTTCAATAATTATATTGATTTGTTTTTTAGAGTCACTTTTCCTGCAGTTCCAGAGCCACATTATTCCCCAAATTGACCCTTGGGAACTGTAACAACTGTGACAGTCCACTTATCAAAGTGATTCGGAGACACTGCACCCTGTCTTTTCTTTTTTAATCTGAAGATGAGCTTGCATTCACAAAGTGACAAGGAGTATAAATACAACAAAAAGCAAGCTAATAAATTACATTTCTTGGTGATTCAGCTAATTGGAAATTTAGTCCTTGATTGATTCCAGTCCACACCCTAGCCTTGAGCGCTGGCACACATTGTCAGGATGCTGTTACAGCTGTCTGGGTAAAAGGATTTGCTGAAATACACTCTTGTTGGTACTGCCAGCATAAAAATTAAAGACAAAGTCACACGGACAGATAATGAGGCCTTTATGGAAGAAACTATGTTGGACAATCTCATTGCTCAAAGAGAAATTAAAAAACAAAAAACAAAAAAACTCTCCCATCTTTGTTTCCCCACTGGAGAGGACCCAAAGCTGTCAGGCTACTCACAGAGCATAGCCCAGAGTATTCAGAGAGCCTCACAGGAGAAAGGGAATATGTTATCTTTGCCTTTCCAATGTGGCTCCAATCACAAAGGTTTTCCCTCACTCCGCCCCTCTTCCCCTCCCTCTCCACCCCCTCCCCCCATCTTGGCACACTATGTGTGGCAAAGAAAACACTTTAGATCAAGTGATGATATATGCTGACAGTATTGGTTTCCAGAAAGCCTTAGAATCCTTTAACACTCAAACTCCTCATTGCAGAAATGAATATATCACAATGCTCAGAAGAATCCCCTTCCTGGAGTTATAAGTAAAATATATTGGTTTCTTTCATCAGTAAGGTGCTGGTGTGTGTGTGTGTGTGTGTGTGTGTGTGTGTGTGTGTGTGTGTTGGAGGGAGACATGTCTTAAGTTTTCTGTTGTAGGAAGAGATCTATGTTTATAATAGCTTTTGTACTAAAATTTGAGGTTTTAAAAATGGCTTTTCATAGAAATTACTTTATTTGATGTACTGGCCTTGAATTATAGGCAGAACATAGATTGGGATTTTTCACTTTATAGATGAAGACATAAACTAGGGAAGGTTTTGTGATTTGGCTCAGGTCCTGTGGAGGTGGGGGGGTGACAGAACTGAATCTCCTCTTTGTTCTTCTGGCTGGAAGGCTGCAGCACCTGCTGCAGCATGGTTAGCTGAAGCCTCCTTTCAGGGTAACACCCTCCTAATCCTTAGTCTGTGGCTGGCCACATGTAGGCAACTTTCAGCCTAACCATAGTGGATTTATCATCTCCCCAAACCTACTGGAAGCCTGAAGAGGATATCAGATGGCTACCCCAGAATTCTAGGCGCCTGAAGTCTCCTCACTGCTGGAGAGTTCTGCAGCATTGGCAAGTTCTTTAGTTCTTTCACTTTTCCTAATTTTGGGGAAAGGAATCCAAGTTCCAAAGAGGCTAAAGAATTGTCTCTCCATTACAAAGATAGCTGCTGCTCTAAGTCACATGGCTGGTGAATGAAAGGATCATGACAAGAACTGAAGTGGCTTCTGGACCCCAGCTTTGCTGTTTTAGCTATGGCTACTGTGGTTTCATTCTGGTTTAGCTAGTACCTGGTAAATGCATACGTGCCAAATATAACCATTGTACCATTGACTTATTGAAGAAAAGATTTATGACTTGAATAAATGATTATAGAACTGTCAACAATGCCCTTGTAAAAGATTAATAATCGAGTACAAAATTCAGGCACTATGCCATATGAAACAGAGGGTGGGACAATACAGCCCAGTGATGCAATCCAAAGCAAAACTTACTGAAACTTAAAAAGTTTTTGCAATATTCTTCACATTCCATGGCAAAGGAATGGCTAATTTCTGCTCTTTGCACAGTCACCAGATTTGAAAGGACAAGAAAACACCCATCTTCTTAGGACATTGGTGTGACCAATGTGTTTTCAGATACCCTCATTTCCACCTACACTGTACCACCCAGGCTGGGCCTTATTAAAATGCAAGTGGGATCCCCTCATTCCCTTATCTATCTCCATGTCACTGGAAAAAACCAGTATTGCCATATTCCCCAAACTAAAATCCTCATGCTCCTCCTCTCATGAGGACTAGCATTACAAAGAGGTGACTTCATTCTTTCTTGGAGGGAGGTTCAGAGTGCCTTGGCTTACCAACAGGTCCCCTTGAACAAGGAGGCAGGGTCACTTACTTTACAGCCCTAGTAAATGTGGCCCCTAGTGCTCAAAGTGATCCCTAGAGCCAGTATAGTCTGAGACAGACCAAGCAGTTTGTCTAGTAAGGGTTGGGTCTCTCACTTTACAAGTTGGAAGTTCATGAGGAGAAGGAGAAGTGCTTTGCACACATTAATCCGCTTAGTTTCTACAAGTACTCTGCAAGGTAGGTAGAATACCACTCTTCCATTTTCCAGAAAAGGGAAAGAGCTGAACTAGGACTTCAAACAACAGAGAGGAATATATAAACTGTACTGGGTTGGCAAATTCTGGTTCACAACCTCGTTTGCTTGCTTTCCCAGAGCTAGGCCCTGTGCATGCAAGGCAAATGCTCTAGCACTGAGCAGCACCCCCCAGTGTGGGCCTGCTTTTGGATTTGTCCGTGGTTGTTTTCATGTTACCATGACAGAAGTAAAAGAGTAGTTGTAATGGAGACTTTCTGGCCCACAATATCTAAAATATTTACTGACTGGCTCTTTACAGAAAACAGTTGCTGGTTCTTGCTGTGAATTATACTAGGGGAATAACAGGAGCTGTCCCTTTCACCTTTTAAAGATAGAAACACAACTAAGGGCATTCTTGAATTAACAACTGAGTACTTGAGACATGTTAGCATCTATCTCATTCTTCCCCATTTTTTTTTTTTTGCCAGTCCTGGGCTTGAGCTCAGGGCCTGAGCACTGCCCTTGGACTTTCTCAAGGCTAGAGCTCTACCACTTGAGCCTCAGCACCACTTCCAGCTTTTTTCTATGTATGTGGTACTGAGGAATTGAACCCTGGTCTTCATGTATGCTAGGCAAGCACTCTACCTCTAGGCCAAACTCCCAGCCCCTCATTCTTCCTCATTTTGTGTAAAGGTGAGGAAACTAAGACCTGGGTATAGTGGAATTGTACCTCTTGGTTACACAGAGTGAGAGAAGAATTAGCAGTCACATCCTTAACTCCTGCTGCTCTTGTGTTTCAGACTGAGCTTCAGTGATACCTTAGTAAGAATGCGATGAAAGCCAGACTGTATGAATGGCAGGTATGTACCATCCAGCAAGCGGAGGATGAAAGTGAAGGTGAATATAGAAAGTCTGAAAGGAGAAAGACAGCCTGCAATGATAATGGGTTACAGCCAAGACAAACAGAAGGAACTTCACAGATTTGCTCAGGTAAGTCCTGGAGGAACCATCCAAACTTGTTGAGACTCTCAACTTTATGCTAGTAGAAGTCACCCACTGGACAGTACTGAAGAATAGATAAGTTTATAAATGTTCTTAGTCATATATGTGGTCAGCTCTAACCAGACTCTTCCCTGAGGGCAAATCCATAGGCCATGGTGTAGTGTCTCCTTGACCTTCAGAGAGAGCTGGACCTGTAAGACAGGAGAGAATGTTGGCTTGATTGCTTCCTGGTGTTTTTTTCAATCCTTTTCCATTAAAAAATGCTTATAATAGATCTTTATTTATGATCATTTTCATCATCAGTAATACACACAGCTCTCATATTATCTTTGAGCTTCAAAAGAATGCACTATCAAAACTAGCATCTTTATGGCTTGTCATCTAACATGTTCTCCCTTATTTTGAAGAGAACAAAGTACATATTTTCTCAAAAGCTATTGAAATTTCAATTCCTGCTACTTCTCTCAGAGCTTTGAGGAGGCTCTGCGTTAATCAAATCAAAGTCAAAAGAACTAGAGTGTGTTATGTAATTTCCCAGCTACAGAAATGCAAGTGGTATTTAAAATCAGAACTAGAACATTGCTTTGTTGAAAGAATCACTTCTAACCTCACAATCGAAGCTACATACAAATGCAAATCGATTGGTTTTCATCACTATCTAGTCTGAAATATTAGAAAACTTTAGATGCCAAAATGTTCATAAAAACTCCAGCAGTTTAGAGAGATGAAATGTTTTGTAAAATTATTAGCATTCTTGGAACTCTGTTCATTTAGGTACAGGGTCCATGTATTTTAATTTACTAAACTGGGATGCATGCTATTATGCTATTCCCTCTCTCCTCTCTCTCTCTCTCTCTCTCTCTCTCTCTCTCTCTCTCTCTCTCTCTCTCTCTCTCTCTCTTTCTCTCTCTCTCTCTCACTGTAGCAAATGTCTTAGAGAATCAGCTTCTAAGTACAAACATTCATTGGATTCTATTTTAGAGGTTTTAGCCCATGATTGGTTGCTTTGGGCCTCTGGTGGCATATCATGGCAGAGCAAAGCCACTTATCTCATGGCTGGAAGGTAAAAGAGAGGTAGAGAGCCTGGTCATATAATTCTCTTCAAAGAGCAGGCCTCCAAACAGCCTAATCTCTTCCTGATTCACAGTGGAAAATAATTGTTGTAGATATAAGCCAAAATCTGACTGTGGGCCCTGCACAGTTGCCTCTGCTTGCTTCTCTTTCTTCATCCTAGATCAAACCCCTTCTCCATTCTTCTCCATCCTCCATTCTTCATTCTCCATTCTAAGAGTCAGCCAACTAACTTCCTCAAAGCCCCCACCCTACTTCCGCCTGCCTGCAGGCCTCTTCCCGTGGCACAAACTCCTGCTTCTCCCACCTAGAGCTGGCCACTGCCCCTCCAGGAAACTTTCCTTGTTCCTCCTTGACTGGTCTACACCCAGCATGAACTTGTCACACCTGTGCCCTTCCTTTGTGGCACCTGCCACCACTGTGTCATTCTTTGAATACTGTTTGTCTTCCTTAACAGACTATAAACAGTGAGAGCAGGGGCCTTGTTTGCTTGGCTTACCACTGTACCTCCAATCCCTGCCTACACTTGGAAGGGAAGGGAAGGGACCTTCTTTACGTATATTGAGTGAACAACTGAGAAGTAAGGTATGCACACTAGTCATGTGTGGATTAAAATTCTGCACCAAGTTTCTTGTTACCAGAGTAACAGAGGAGAGCCTTCTGACCGACCAGGACTGATTTTTTGCTTTATCCCCCACAATCCTCTGCCTGTGACCAAAGGGATGTGGCCTGACAACCTTTACTTAGCAATCCCTTCTGATTTAGCAGCTTGAGGCAGTGTCCCTTTGGGGCTACTGGGGCAGAGTGTGGGTTTGTTTGAATGACAGAGAGGACTCACCCAACTAAGGGAGGTAAAGTTAGCTTCTTGTTTAGATTTGGGGCCAGATTGTTTAGTTTCCAGTCTGCATATGGATCTGCCATTTGTTTGCTAAGTGACCTTAGAACACATTTGTTATCTATGTTCCTTCTGTTCTTGCTTCCAAACTGTAGCATGAGGATATAAACAGTGTCTACCTCAAGGCATGTACATAAGTTTATATAGATACAGTGGCTGTAGCATGGCAGTTTAAAATACAATGGATTCCACTTAAAGAAACACAAAGCTCCTTCCACTATTGTTGCTATAATTTCATCTCATAATTTCATTCTACTCTCTGGTTTTGCTTCTGTGTCAGTGGTTCTGTAGTCAAAACAACCATACACACAGCCTCCGTGGTACAAAGCCAGACTTCCTACCCTCTGAGGGGGAAAGGCTCCTCATTTGTTTATAAGGACAACGTGAAGAATGGTTTGGATTCCTGAGTTTTAAGAAATGGTAACGCACAGATGGCTCGCATTCCAACTGCAGGCTCCACATTGTCATGGGGTCTGAGGAGTTGTGTGAAGCTGTCATCACTGTGCCCTGCCACACCTGATAAGCCCTGCCCTGCTGACAAGCCTGGTACCCCACACATCAGAAATGCAGAGCTTGTGCCAACCATTCTTCCAGGAGGTTCCCATGCAATGTAGATCATTCTCTCCTGCCCCTGGGCCTCTGCACATGATATTTGCAGGGATAAGAAGAAAGAGGCAACTCATTAAGCCATATGCCTCAAAATAATGTGATCCAAGCACATAGCAAAACATTAAGAGATGGGGATACATTGCACATCCTTCATAAAGCATAGTGAAGCAGAATGCTGTTTCTGTTACAACATACAAATTCTACTCTATATTACAATTTGGTTGGTGCCCCATAGAAAATGAGTGCAGTGGTTCACCTATGGTTCCACTGTCACTGGGCCACAGGATGACAAGATAGCTAGTCAAATGCTATTCTGGGTGTGTATTTGAAGGTGTTTTGGGATGTGAATAACATTTGAATCAGTAGACTTAAAGCAAATTGTCCTCCCTAGAGGACGTGGGCTTTATTCAATAAGTTGAAGGCCTAGATACAGCAAAAACCTGGCTACTATAAAAGAGAATTTCCTCTTTCCTGATTGTCTAGATCTGGAACTTTATTCCCCTTTTACTGGTCTTCAGACTCCAGCAGAAACATCAGCTCTCTCTAGACTACTGCCTCCGGCATTGACAATCACATGGGCCAATTCCTTCTGATAAATCCCTTTACACACACACACACACACACACACACACACACACACACACACATAGCATATGCACACATCTGAGCTTATGAATCCACACATATATGTACATCAATGTATACTCCTGATCTGTTTCTCTGGGAAGAGTGCAAAGAGCTTGGAAGGCTATTCTGTATTAGTAACTTCAGGAGAACAAAAGTTAATGAAGGTTTCCCCTTTCTAATGAAGATACAATGTATTTTAAAGAAACACTGAGCCAAGAACATGAATCACTTCACATGGAACTGCTGTGGGCAGAAGAAGGGTAATTAACACAACCTGACTGTCAGTCACTGACTCAAACACCAGTTCAACTAACTGAATTAAGGTACCACTTAATGACCTCAAAGATGAGTTTAAGAACAAGATTTGGACACTAGCTCTATACTTTGCCTTTCCCAACAAATAAAGAATTTTATAAATTGACTTGAATATGGCGCCAACACATGGGGAGGCAAAAGCCATTTTTGTATGAAGAGAAACTACGCATACTTCAAGGGAGAAAGTGGAGTTCCTTTCCTTGTGTTAAACACCCAGGGTAGGGAGCACTAACAATACTATTCTTCCTAACCAAACTGCATTTTTGCCAGATGGGGTCATTCAGGTACTTAGGGAGGAATAAAGACAGGAGAGTTAGAGCTAAAAGAAGGGGTTGGAGTAGGGAAGAAAGTATCCTATCTGAAAAAATAGGCATGGTTAAAGTGGTAGAGTCATTGCCTGGCAAACCCAGGGTCCTGAGTTTGAACTCTAGTACCATAGGAAACAACAACAAAAATCCAACATCACACACACACACACACACACACACACACACACACACACACACACACACACACGCACCTTGGACCTTTGTGATACAAAATGGAAGACTATCTTCCTAATCTCAATTGGCTTGGATGATGTGCTACATAAGAAGATAATAGTCACATGTTGTGGTCATTGTCCAGAATACAGTGATCAGAAGCTCGTACAGGTGCTCTGACATCTAGACAGCTTGTTGAGAAGGCCAGCAATCTTTTATTTGTTTGTTCGTTTGTTTTGTCAGTCATGGAGCTTGAACTCAGGATCTTGGCACTGCCCCTAAGCTTTTGTGCTTACGGCTATCACTCTAACACTTTAAGCCACAACTCCAGTTTTTGGTGGCTGATCAGAGATAGGTCTCATGGACTTTCCTGCTGGTACTGGCTCTGAACAACAATCCTCAGATCTCAGTCTCCTAAGTAGGTAGGATTACAGGTGTGAGCTACCAGTGCCTGGTTCATAAGTCTCTCAAACTTAGCCCTGGCGGCCATGATACACAAACTACAAGATTTTACTGAGAGACATAAAGAAAGAGTCTGGAAGGTAGCTTATCAGACCTATATCTAAAGAGAACAAATTAGAGTCCCATGGCCTCCTGGGGAGATTTCTGTAACTTCTCTTGCTCTTCCTCGTAAAATGGGTAGGAAGGTCAGTGAGCAAAAGGACTCTTGGTGAAATTAATGGGCTGGCTCTCCCCCTACCCCACCAGTAGTCCTGCAATGCTTGATAAAATTATAATCCCGTATAATAATGAACACAACAATGCCTTGTGATGAATAAGAAACAATGATCGGAACTGAAGACTAGAGAGCCTTTGTCATTTGCAAATGTCACTTGACGTCTCTAGGCCTCAGCTGTACAATGCAAAGAAGGAGGGAGGATTCTAGAGACTCCTTTACCTTATACAGCCTAACATGTTCAAGTATCTTTTAGTGTGGAATCATCAGCCTTATAAGCCTTCCAACATATCTAAAGTAAAAATTTGCCAGCCAAAGTCTTTTTTCATGTAATGCTAGGCATCCTGGGTTTTGCGATCCCACTCAGTTTGTACAAATATTCTCTAGCACTTGCTGAATTGCATAGCCCTGTGCCAGGTTGTGGAAGGCCAACCTGTTGAGGGGCAGGGGGGGTGGGGGGGCTTCAGGAAGATCCATCTTGCTAATTTAAAAGCATATGCAATAAGTTGTATTTTCAAAGAAAGACACAAAACCATACTTATGACTGTTTAAACTGTGTCTGAAAAGTCATGTGATCTTGGGGACCAACCTCAGGGTCTGCACTGGGACCAAATGAGCCTTGTGAGAAGGACTGTGAGATCTGAGACTGGCTGAATATGACTTCTGCCTCGGTATCTTGCAGCACTCTGGTGGAAGTTATCTATCATGTAAGAAGTTTGATTCATCACTAGTGGCCCTGTGAGCTCACACCTCAATTGAGTGTCCTGTGGATAGTTGACCTGGAGCCTTGGGTGTCTAGAGCCTCAGCTACCATGTACCTACACCTGCTTGGAAGGCCCCAGGAGACACCTGCCCAGCCAAACCCTTCTAGAATTTCCAACCCATAATATTGGAAACAAAATGAAATGATGCTACTTGCTTTTGGGGAAAATCTACATCAATATTATTCTTTTATTTTTTCCTAATTGAGATTTTATTGGTTGTGTCAAGGATCAGTACACAGACATTTCAACTTGTACACAATTCTTAGCACACGTACCCAATGTCGAAACCCATGAACTGTTTGAAAAGTATTCTGGTGACATTCCAGCTTCAGACCTGGAAGCAAACTAAGTACCTGTAATTCCAAATGTTGGTCCCATTATATAACCTCCACATCACAACATCAGTGTGTGCACGACACACCCACATTTCTCCATCATTCATAGCACAGCAACCATTGGGAAAACTGGACTACCTCCAATGGAGGTGTGACAGAGCACACACAGTTCTCACAGAAAGAATCAAGGAGTGGTTTTCTTTAGGAAAACAGTTCTATGAGTCAATAATACGGGACTAGAATTTCAAATATTCAAGACATGAAATACTCAACTGCGACTCCAAAATTGCCATTTACTACGTTTTGTATTATAGGATAGAACACTAACTCCCCCACCTATGGAATGTTATGTTAAGCCGGCACTTAAGACCACCAAGGCTTCCCAGAATTCAATAGCCCAGTTTTCTGGTTGTACCAAAAATTAAACAACCAGCAAATGATATTATTTCTTAAGAAAAATCATTTACATTTAAAAAATGGGATGAGGTGGGATTCTCTCCTTTTAAAAAATGTTTCTAGAGCTACTAAAAAACTCATTTACAAAATAGTTGATAAAAATATTCCTCTGGATGGTACAAGATGGGAGACAGGGACCACCAGTAAGACATGTATGGATAGTCAGACTTGGCTTCATCAGACACTGCTTCATCAGACACTGCATCCTCCCTGTTATCTGCAGGCAAATCTTTTGTCTTCTGGCTGGTCACTTCAGCCTGTTTGCCCTTTGCTCCCCTTTTTTCTTTTGTTTGCACTTTCTTGTCTGAAGACTTATCCTTTCCTACGGGCTCGTCCTTCGTTGCGCCTTCGGCCGAGCTAACCTCCTCTTGGGCAGCAAGCCAGCGCGAGTGAGAATATTATTCTTAATAGAATATTATTCTTTAATAATATTAATGTTACCAAAGCAATATCAGTGTGTGTGTGTGTGTGTGTGTGTGTGTATTCCCTTCAAAGCTCTTTATTACAGTCATCTTTACCAGAATTAAAAAAAATATTTTTATTGTTTTGGGGGGATTATTTTTGTTGCTTGTTTTTGTCCGTTGTGGGGCTTGCACTCTGGGGCCTGGGCACTGTCCCTGAGCTCTTCAGTTCAAGGCTACCACCCTACTCCTTGAGCCACAGCACCACTTCCGGTTTTCTGGTGATTAATTGGAGATAAGAGTCTCACAGACTTTTTAGTGCTCCGGCTGATCTTGAACCGAGATCCTCAGATCTCAGCCTCCTAAGTAGCTAGGATTACAGGTGTGAGCCACCACACCCAGCTAAAAACAATCTTATTGTTATTATAAAGGTGATGTATAGAGGGATTACATAAGTCAGGTAAAGAGTATGTACTTTTTTTGCACAATGTCATTACTTCCCTTACTCTCTCCCAGTTTTTCACTCCCACCCCACCTACAAGTTGTGTAGTTTATTTCCAACTTAGTGTCCAGTGACACTGCCACATTTGTTCCCCTTTTTCCTTCCATTTTTGTGCCTCCCCTTACACTTTCAAACACATATAAATGAACAAACAAAACAAAAAGAAAAGAAAAACAGCCAAAAGGAGAGAAAAAAATCTTGGTTTTCATTTTCTAGAATTCATTTCTGTAAGTATTGTTTTGTGTGATATGCGTAGGCATTGTGCCTTTTTGTTCCTAAGTGTATCCTCCCTTGGTCTCACTATGTGTGAATGCCTAGAGACCCATATAATTTATTATGTCCTTGTATTTTAGATCCAGCTTCTGCCTATGAGAGATAACATGCATCGTTTAGTTCTCTGGGCCTGGCTTACCTCACTTAATATGATGTGTTCTAGGTCCAACTACTTTCCTGCAAATGTCATAATATCCTTCTTTCTAGTGGTCGTAAAATTCCATTATGTACAGATACTACTTTTTTTTTTTTGATCACTTATCTATTGTAGGACATCTGGGCTGTTTCCACAACTTGGCTATTTGTGACTAGTACAACAATGAGCATAGATGTGTAAATGTCTTTAAGGTATCCTAGCATGTTGATATATTTTTTACAGGGAAAAATAATAATATTTTATTACATCTTTTTTTGAATTTTTTAATTGTCAAGTTAATGTATAGAGCATTTACAATTAATTCATCAGGTAGTAAGTTCATTCTTTTCACACATTACACCCCTTTTCATGTTTTTGTACCAATTTCCCCCCCACCCTCTCCCTATCATCTTGATTTCCCCCTTCCCTTTCCTGTTTCAAATAAACAAATAAATGTATATATAATATACCAGGTTAAAAAAAAGTCAGATACCGTAACAGTATGTGATTAACCATAAATTTTATTATATCTTTAAGGAGGAATTGAAAATAAATTCACAGAGATCAATCAATCCTTTAGGTATCTAACATCGATTACAACATTTAGTTAAATTCATTCCTTCCATTTTAAATATATATATGTCACATATATATTTAAAGATATGAAAGAGAGAAATTGGCTGAAATTTTCTATTATAATTCAGAACAAAGATATACTGGTCTTCTTTATTACTATGATTACTATTCTCTTTAATTAATTATACAAGAGGGTTTTAATTTGGTAGGTAGGTCAGTTTAATATTTATATAATAATGAGTTTTCCTAATGTATGTAACTCATTGTTCAGGGAGGAGAAGTTAATGATACAGTTGATTTCAAACTTTCATAACCAGATTCATACAATAATCTAAAGTGTCTCAAGTTTGAAAAATATAACCTTGAAATACATGTTTAAATTCTTCAATGTAGATCTGGAGTATTCTGAAAAAAATTAATTTAAGAAAAGTGGAACCAACCTTATCTTTTAAATAATAATGAGTGTTGTCTATTTCATATTGTCAATGTTCTTGAGAATAACTGAATTATTTGTTTTTGTTTGAAATAAAAAGTCATCCTGAGTCTTTATTTACCCTAATCACAGTGGGCAAAAACACATTCTAGTCTGGTGATCAGAGGAAAACTACTGGATGTTAAGAATAGAATCCTGCCTTCTACCTCTTTAGACAGAGCACAGGGCATATGATCCTATTGATCACATTCAGATATTTTTTTTCAAGAACATCAAGATTCAAGTGCTCTAACTCAGCTGAGGTTGAAATGAGGTCCGCTTCTAAGAAGGACAACTTCTTAACTCCATGGATCAAGCTCTTGTCTGAAGTCACAGCAGAAAGTATTTCTATGTTAAAAGGGCCTGTTTGGGGAAAGCAAGATAATTTTGCCTCTTCTTTTTGGTTTCTTTATCTACACAGTTGTAATTATACTACATTAAGAGTCAATGAGCAAGTTGAGAGAGGCTGCAGACTGCAAATATATTTTTAATGCCTGAAAATTAAAAATTAAAAATAACAAGTTTGCTATGCAAATATCATAGTCCTTTAAAAATAATTTAATTTTACTTTAAGAAAAAAAAACCAAACTGTTAAAATTTTAAGATGTGCATTTACCCTGGCAGAATTTACCTGGTTAGTGCCTGCCTGGTGCCATCTGAACTGTGATATTTATTATAAGACCATGCAAATGTGGGCAGGGAGGTAAGCAAATCCACATAAAAGTGAAAAGTTCTTTTTGGGTTTGGAACTAATGAATGGAACAATGGGCAAACACCTGCTATTGTGATTGTACCAAGTACAGGTGATACCTAAATTCACATGAGAAGAAATAGGCAAATGAAATATGATCTAGATAACACCTTTATGGTTTCTTTAAATAGTGAGTTCATTCTTACTTGGGGATCTGCTGAAGCAGTCAAAATTAGTCCTCTGACCCTGATTAGATGGCTCATGTCTGTAATTTTAGCTATTCAAGTGGCTGAGATCTGACAACTGAGGTTTGAGGCCAGCCTCAGCAGAAAAGTCTATGAGACTCTTATCACTAATTAATCACCAAAAACCAGAAGCTGGGCATCAGCTTTCAGTGTGAAAGATAAGGGACAGTGCTCAGTCCCTACACTGATACCTCCATTTCTGCATCCCCCCGCAAATAATCCTCCATAATACCTCTAGGGAATACCTGTATCACAGAAAAAAGGCCAAGTCTGCATCTAATAATATTGATTCCTAACATGACCACCAAGAAAAGATACCTTAAAGTACACTGAGGTCTTTGCTAACCCCATTGTGAGAATTTCTCATTATTTGTCTCATTTCCATAAGCCTGTTGTTCTCTATAGGGTTCCAAGATTCCATCCTGCCTGAGTCCTTCTGATCTTCTTCCTGTGAACCCCTGGCTCTGGTCTTCCCCACCCCTTCATTCACTCCTTCCTACATGCATCTCCAATACTGAGCTCACACAGCTTGCTTATCCCCACTTGCCATTAGTCTGTGAGTATCACAGGACCAAGGACCACAGTTGTTGTCTTCCTCTTCCTGTTCTGTGTGGAACTGGTGTTCAAGCAGTGCCTAAAGTCTCGACTTGGAATCTGTCTGCACTTGCATTGTTAATTGTGCAATTCTTTCTCTTTTTCTTTCTTTCTTTCTTTCTTTCTTTCTTTCTTTCTCTCTCTCTCTCTCTCTCTCTCTCTCTCTCTCTCTCTCTCTCTCTTTCTTTCTTTCTTTTTCCTCCTCCTCCTCCTCCTCCTCCTCCTCCTCCTCCTCCTCCTCCTTCTCCTCCACTTCCTCCTCTTCCTTCTCCTTCTCCTTCCTTCTTCCTTCTTTCTTCTATCTTCTTCCTTCTTCCTTCTTTCTTCTTTTGCCAGATCTGGAGCTTGAACTCAGGGTCTTCACTCTACACTAGTCCTCTAGCACTCAAGCCACGGTGCCACTTCTGACAGTTTTGGCTGTTTTTTTTCCCCCAATAGTTTCACTGTGCATTCCTAAGATCTAGCATGTTCTTCACTCTTTGGCTTCGTAATTTTGTGAGGTTACACCAGGTTCTTCTGTGTTTTGATTTTGAAGTTCCTAAGGAAGAGAGAGAAATCATGTAATCATGTGAGCTGATACAAGGTGTTTAGACCAAGTGTGCTAGCGCGCACGCGTGTGTGTATTATGAATGTGAACTGAGTCACCCTGTGGCCCATTTCTGTCTTTGCCCCACACAGTAACCCTAAACCCTTTTAGAGCCTATCAGAAGGTGAGAATATTGCACACTCCTGCTATTAGATTTGCACTTGCCAAATACTAAGCTGAATCGAGCCACAGTTCTGCAGTTGTTCTAGTACAAAATGAACTCCCTTGTCATAGCTAACTTTAAGAAACTTGGTTTAGTCTTAAGCAGAACTCTCTTCTGAGATTTTTTTCTTGCATAATGAAACATAAGATAGAAAAAAATCAAGCAAACAAGGAATTTTATCGGAATATCTTATAACACAGAGAATGGTCACCAGAAGTGGGGAAGAAAAGAATAGCATAAAGCTACTAAAGAATGAATGTTCTTTAATATATAGAATCAAATTCCACTTAGGTGTGTTTATTGTTCTTTCTCTTTTCATGTGATATGTGTATGAAAACTGAAAGCAAATCTATAAAAATACAAGCATATACTAATTCAGATGTATTTCTTATATGTTTCTTCATTGTGATTAATAAATCACAATGTTAATATGCTTTTCTAACAATAACAGCAACCATAAAACCCAAGTCCTAACATAATATTTGTTTTGATCTGAAAAACATTTTTTTTAAAAAAAAGACCAAGACATTTTAAAAGAATAGTTATATTGTGCATTGTAACCTAGGTTACAAGGAGAAGAAAGGGTCTTCTATATCGTAATGGAAGCATTGGGGCTTGAACTCAGAACCTTGGGATTACACTTGGCTTCTATGGCTTTTTTTTCCTTGAGGCTGGCACCTTTCCACTTGAGCCACACCTCTACTTTCAGCTTTTTTGTTGGTTAATTGTAGGTAAGAGCTGTCCTCATATCTCAGAGACTCATGAGTATCTAACATTACAGGAGTGAAGTGGTGGTGTAGGCTTATACTGTGATCAAGGCTACTGCCCTACCCTTGAGCCAAGCCCCACTTCCCATTTTCTAGAGGTTAATTGGAGATAGGAGTCTCAGGGCCTTTTGTGCCCCTGCTGGCTTTGAACCTTGATCCTCAGATCTCAGCCTCCTGAGTAGCTAGGTTTACAGGCATGATCCACTGAGCCTGGCTCTGTGATACTTTTTTAATTAAAAAAATCTTTATTTAAACAGAAAAGTTAGTCAGCCAAAGAGTAAATTTCCTTCTGGGCATTGTCACCCCATTTCCTGCTCTTTCCCAGTTTTTCCCTCTCATCCCACCCACACGTTGTGTAGGTCATCTTCAATGTGGTATCCAGTGAGTTCCACTGCTGCTCTTGTTCACCCTTTGTCTCTCCATTTCTGCACACAAGTATATTGTGATTTTTTTTAAATAAAAAACTAAGCTCACACGTATAGGGAAGAATATAACTGTGTTCCATGCACCCATGGTCAGCGTAACCATTCAGACACATGGCCTGCCATGGTCCTTCCCCCTGCCCTCATCTCCACACTTCCTGCAGCTCCTAACAAAGACCCCAGGTGTCCTCTAACTCCTGGGAGTGTATTTTCTTTCCTATAGCCTGGATTTTTATCTTTGAGGGTCTTTACTGAACCTGGGCCCTTCTGAACACCCTCTAATGGAATACCACTCCTAATTCTACAAATCTGTGCTCTTCAGCCCCACCCAGATAAAAACCTCTATTGAAATCCCTGAGAGCAAACCTCGAAACAATGCCAAAGCGATATGGTATTTACTCAGCTTTTCCCTCGGATGGGTCAGAGAACAGACTCCAGTGTCCAGCATAAACCAGGCCAGGCTAGGCCTTGGCAGCCCAAACCTCCTCCCCTTTGTGATTCAAGATTCGGGGTGTAAACAAATGCAGCCTTCAACAATCGCCAGTTTGCTTTTAATGTTTTATAGCCGTGACTGGGGCTGAGAAGAACACACTAGTGTCTTCTTCGCTGGAACTGAAGTTGAGGCTTTATTTAGTTTTTGGGCAAGCAGTCCTGGCAGCTGCAAGCCCTCAATGGATGCTTTCTAGTCGGGCCTGGGCTGTGCCGGGGCGTTGCTGGGAGCTGGGGGTCTGCAGCCGCCCTTGGAGTATGGTAGGGGCAGGAGGAAGCGAGGAGGGGGCGCCCCGGGCCTGGGCCTGCACCCTGTCTCCTGTCTCCGGGACAGGTGCTGTGCAACAGGCCGAGAAAGGAGTCCTCCCGCCCTACCCACTTCTAAGTCTGGGCTTTGTGTCTGACACTAACTGTGGGTTTTCTTTTCTCTCTTTCTTCTCTCTTTTTTTTTTCTTTTTTAAATTGTGCTTTTGTTTCAAGCACAGAGAGTTGGCAGGCAGAGGGTACCCCTATGGCATGGACTTTTCTCTCTTTGGCCAGTGATGATTTAAAAACAAAACAAAACTATCACAAAACCCCTGACTTTGCTTACTGACCAAGATTCACTTAGATAACAAATCAATGGATGTTGCTGGCAGAAAGCCTTCAGGATTCTCCACACAGTTATTAAAATGGGAAGGGAGATTTTGAAGTCTTATTTCCTTGCCACCAAAGGAGATGATTTTCCTTGATTTTGGATGGATAAGCCTGTTTATTATTAAATATTATTTACTGAGAACTCTGATGTGCCAGGTCCTGAACTGAGTAGTTCATTCTCTGGGTGTAATCCTTCAAACTTTTGTTGTTGCTTAAAAACAATAACAACAACAACAACAACAACAAAACCAAAATAAAATCCTAAACAGAAAATTGAGTGTCAGAGAAGTTCATTTGTCCAAACTCATTACACAGCTTGTAAATACCCAGCCAGAAATCCCATTTTAGTACAACAATGAAGTAACTTTTAACCTTTCTATGGGGAAAGGTACAGTTTTTTCCTGACAAATTTCAGGTGAAGTTTGTTTCAGGTTGAAATTGGTGAAATTGTTGCAAGTGGTTGTGACCAACAGTATGGAAGCTGGCCATTACTGGAATATAACATTAGTAATTGAGATACATCACATTATCCACTCCTGCTCTTTTTATTGAAAAAATTCCAGGACAATTGCCAAAACAACCATGTTTTCTATTTTAAATAATTACTAATTTATTTAAATATTTTGAAAAAGGTTTTTTTTAAACAGTTTGAGATTTAAAGAAAAGTTGAGAAATCCTTCTTCTATGTCCCCCTTTTTTTTGTTTTTGACTGTCATGAGGCTTGAACTGTGGGCAGTTCAGCTCAATGCTAGTGCTCCACCACTTGAGCCACAGCGCCACTTCTGGTTTTCTGGTGGTTCATTAGAGATAAGAGTCTCACAGACTTTCATGCCTAAGCTGCCTTTGAACCATGATCCTCAGGTCTCAGCCTTCTGAGTAGCTAGGATTACAGGAATGAGCTACTGGCACCTGGCTTTCAATGTCCTTTATGATTAACATCTTCAGTGTACATTAGTGATGCACAATTGTTGTAATTAAAAACCAATATTGATATAAGAACTGAGGTTTCTTTTTTTCCTGGTCCCAAACAGGACACCACATTCTGTTTATTTGTCATGTCTCCTTGGACTCTATTTGGCCAAAAAAGTTTCTCAGATTTTGCTCTGAGCATGGATAATGATAAGAGGTAACATGATGTCTCTCCATTGGTATTTGCCTGATATTTTTCTCTTGATTAGATCAAGGGTGATGGGCTTGAGGGAGGAAGCCCACAGAGGCACTGTGCCACTTTTTCACATCGTATCACTTGCAGATGGATAGCACCACATGATTTATGACTGCTAATGTTAACCTTGGTCTACTGGTTCCAGCCATGTTTGCTGGTTTCTCTATCCTGTTGACCCTTGCATACTGGAGTCTCTAGAAGTCACCATGCCCAGTTCATACCTGAAGGAATGCCCATCTACTTTTTAAAACAGCCTTATTCATTTCTCCTAACTTCTTAGAATGATTCTTCTTTTTTATTTTGTTTTTCATCTGTTACTGATGACTGAACTCAGGGCCACCCCAGAGCTTGCCAGACGAGTACTCTACTACTCAAACCACACCCTGAGTCCATTTGCTTTTAGTTTGTTTTTCAGATAGGGTCTCAATGACTCTTGATCCAGCTGGCCTCTAAATGAGGTCCTCTTACCTCTGCTTCCAAAGTAAGTGGGATCATAGACAACATGACACTCTAGTCTTTTTTTTTTTGCCAGTCCTGGGCTTAAGCTCAGGGCCTGAGCACTGTCCTTGGATTTTTCTCAAGGCTAGAGCTCTACCACTTGAGCCATAGCACCACTTCTGGCTTTTTTTTTTTTTTATGTATGTGGTACTAAGGAATTGAACCCAGGTCTTCGTGCATGCTAGGCAAACATTCTACCATTAGGCCAAACTCCCTGCCCCACACTTTAGTCTTTTATTTAAAATAAATGATACCATCTCTATCAACCTCTCCGTGGTTACTTTTAGTCTTCAAATTATAACTAACAACTGCGAACTTTCAAAACTCAGAAGGAGTGTTTAGTGTACTTTGTCTTTTGGGAGTTGGCTTGTCAAAGCCAGATGAAGCAGAAATACAGTAGTACAGTGATAGAATTTCATATTTAATATTTCCTGAAAGAAATAGGAATAGTCATTTTGGAGAGAATCAGAAATTATTGGCCCAGTTTTATTTAATTTCAAATGATAGGATAGGTGAATACAGTCCTTTTGGCCTTTTTATTTATTTACTTTAAATGGAGAAATTAGAGAGATAAATGAGTTGTCTCAGATTTCAGAACTGGGTGGTACCTCAGCTCTCAGAAAACCAAGTCTCAGAAATATGCTCCAAATAGGACCATATTTTATGTATTTATACATTGTACCCCTTTCATTTTGGGAAAGTATATCAAGCTCAAGACTCAAAGTGTGGGCTGTGATGAAAGTCATCTTGATGACCCCACTCACAGCACACCTTCAGCTAAATGCCCTGAATTCCTACACACTCCTGAGGTTAAGGGTCTCTCTGACTTAGTCTGGCTTCTTGGATTCAGTGCATGCTTTTCCATCCTCAGTAAAGGGCTTGGTTCTTGGTGAATTGTTCTTCATCTCCATCCCTACCTCTTCATTCTTCTGAAAGCAATTCTGATTATTTTTTTAAAAAAATCTCAGCTAGGCAGATGTCTCTGATGTCCTGGAAGAAATTAGCACTCTATTTACCCTACCTGACCACCTAGTTAGCTCACCCCTAGCCTGGCGTGTAAAAACTTGGGTTTCTTCCCCATCCCTCTCTCTGACCCCACACTGGCAGAACTAAACCAAAGGGAAACCTATTCCACTTTCAACTGACTCGGACACCCAAAATTAGAGAGCATAGGTTGAGCTTTGACTTTGAAGTAGAAGGTATTGGTAAGGCCATTTCAGTGTTACCACTAGATGAGTATACAGAAACATTTCCTGCGGGCAGATTTTCAAAAGAGAGGGAATGGAAAGAGAATTGGAAATCTTCCTCCACATACTTCTATGATCAATCATGAACAGCCAAACAACAACAAAAACAAAAATAAAAACACAAGCAAAGGTTAGACAAATCAAGATGAAAATTACGATTCCCACCCTGTGATCTCTGTCATGTGACTTCACAGTGCAATAATGAAAGTTCTTCTCTAGGGCAGAGAGAAGCAGATTACTGACAGACTGTCATTTAGAAAACATGGCAGGCAATTAAACTGGAAAATAAAAATCTCCTGAGAGGTATGCAAGATGAGGTTGAAGGAGTGGGGTACCTCTAAGAAAATGAGATGTGACCTGGTCAGTCTCAAACATTTATCATTAAATACATTCTTGATGCTGTCATATGTTTTATATATATATATATATCCAATATCCAGTTATTACCCCATCTTTAATAAATGTGGACATAGAAGCCACATGGTTAAATGACTGGATAAATCCACTCAACAAGTAGTTGGGCAAGACCACAAATCTATGCAGTATGATCCCAAAATACCAAAACAATGTTCTCTACAATGGTTTAAAAAAAAAAAAGATGAGTACCGACTGCCCTCCATCATTTGATGGTTCTATGTGGAGCATATGGCCAGGAGATCTGACAGTGTGAGGCTGAGGTAAGCCTTTGTCCCTTACACATCCCCATCTTCACTCTAAAGACCAAAATACTCAGAACAGTTCTCCTGCTTTCCTTTTCCCTTATCATGGTTAGGTGATGTTACCATGGTGATAATAAGGAATTTGATACAATAGGGTGCTTCAGAGGATGGGAGAGGGGGTGGAGTTACCTAATTAAGGGGAATTGAGTTTGAAAATGTTTCTGAAATTAAGTAGTACATGACTTTGGCCACCTTGTCTTCTCAGAACGTTAGCTTCCACTTTGTGAGGATTAGAAAAGCCACTCATAAGAGTTTTATAGGGACTCAGATTGTAAAAATGCTCAGACTAGTGCTTAGTAAATAGCAGGTGTGCAGTAAGTTTGAGTTCAGGTTCTAATCCTCACAAAGTGGAAGCTAACAGGTGACATGCAGAGTTTTTAGTTATTATGACAGTAAGGTGTTGTGTGACCTCAGACCTACTCCTGTTTACTGGCTACCAAGACTGCTCTTGATGCAGGTGATGGAGGAACTGTCCTTTTGGTGGGTAACTCTTAAAGTATTTGCTGAGATCCTAAAAGTTCTCTCGTCTTTAGAATTGCCTTGATACATAGAGACTTTCAGAGGTAAATCACAAAAAGCATATCTTAAACAAGTTCAGGTAATAAAGGAAATGTGCTGGTTTATGGGACTACAGACCTAAAAGACCAACCAAATAAGAGCTTCTGGTGAGGCTTACTCCTAAGAGCACCAAGGGTGTGGTTTATCTGTCTTGGCTGTTAGATTAACATTTGAAGGCCCTCAAGGTCACCTCTAGCTACCCAGAGCTCCCGGCTGCAGCTACCTGATTTCTCACTGGCATCCTTGTCTTGGTTATCAGCACAAGATCTGATTGGACTGGTTTAGGTCATGCGCCCTTCTTGGAATCATTCATGAAGTCCAGAAAGATGTTGATTTTGTAGCCAAAGTCATGTGCTTCTTCTTTTTTTTTTTTTAAGGGGGAGGAGGGAGTCACATTTGTTGGATCCCCAAACAGAAACAACGTATTTTTGAACAGAAATGAAGTCTGGTGGATACCTGAAGAGCTTTGAACAAAAAGTCTTGGTTCTGGAGCTGAGTCTTGGCACAATTGTGTTCCAGAGAATGGAACTCCAAATCTTGCTGCTGTTTTCCCTTCTGTTGTACTCAAGGTTTGGACATTCAACTTTCCCCATTACTACATTTAAGTTTTGCATTTTGTTTTATGACATTGTATTATTTCACCTACTTTTAGACTGACTGAGTGCAGCTGGGTAATAATGCCATGCTATCTGATAGTGGTTGAGGAGTTAATTCCTGGGGGTTTGACTGGCTTAATACAGAGCTTTGCATGTCAACATGGCTAGGCTATGTTACCCAGTTAGTCAAACGCTAATCTAGGTGCTACTATGAAAGTATTTTGTGGTGATTAGTATCTACTCTCAGTTGATTTGACGTAAAGTGAGTACCTTAGGGAATGTGTTTAGGTCTTAGCTAAGTAGTTGAAAAATCTTAGTTGCAAAGCCTGAGGATTTTTTGGAGATAGAATCTGCAACACTAGCTCTTGCTTGAGCTTCCAGGCTGCTTTCAGGATTTATACATCCCCGACTTTGCATGAGTCAATTCCTTCACACTATGTATTCTGTCTTTTTATCTATCCTGTCTTTCTATCTTATCTATCTATCTATCTATCTATCTATCTATCTATCTATCTATCTATCTACATGATCTTGTTTCAGTTCTGTTTCTGAAGAACCCTGACAGACATAACATCTGAGCAAGAGTGCCTGAACTTCCACAAAATGAGAAAGCTCAGTAGAGTAAGTAGAAAAGTTGAATGTGAGAAGAGAATGGAAGTCAGTGTACTAACCAACAATGAAACATATTTCCTCTGTGAATATATATAGATGCATATGTCTATGTACACCAAACTTTTTTTTTACAAAATTCATATTTTAACTTTTTTAAAAACCTCTGATGAGAGGACCAATATATGCTAAGCAACAGGTGGAGGTTGATAGGAATTTCACAGATTAATTAGGTGGTGAATCGGCCTCCAGTATTTCTTAGAAATTACCTAGGATCCGTGACTATGTTTGGTAAGTTGTGGGTTGGAGTGGAAGTCCCCAGATGTGACATGTTCCATGTAGTCAAGGTACCTGGCAGTAGTGGCAGGTAAGCGAGATCATAGCAGTCAGGTAGAGGAGGCTTTCCTTCCTCTGATCAGCTTAAACTTCGTCTCTTTTCTTACTCTAGCTCTACTCATTTCACTAGATGGCATCACCCTTTCTCCTTCTTTTAGTATCCACAGCTCTTTGCTTTCATCAATGTATTATTTGCTCTGGGAAATGGCCATTTTTTTTGTTGTTCCCCTCAGAGAACCTTTCCATTGCCTGGGAGCCAGCCAGTGCCTTTGACAAGGCATTTCTCCCCAGATGGTTATTTGCAGCTGTAATTTAAGAGCCAAGTCTGCAGACTCGAAGGTTGGGAGATTACTCTTCGTAGACTTTTAAGAGAGGAGCTCTTAGCTCAGTGTAGTGCCTTATGCCTCCAGTCTCAGCTACTCAGGTGGCAGAGATAGGGAGTATCTCAATCTGAGGCCAAACTCAGCCAAAAGGAAGCAAGACCCCATCTCAACAAAGAAATCAGGCATGGTGGTTCTCATCTGTCATCTCAGCTACATGGGAGATCTTTTCCTAGACATTATCTAAAAAGTAAACTACAGCTAAAAGGGCTGGAGATGTAGAGTGCCTGTTTAGCAAGTGCAAGGTTCTGAGTTCAAACACTAGAACAAAGGATACAGAAAGACAGAGAGAGAGAGAGAGAGACAGAGAGAGAGAGAGAGAGAGAGAGAGAGAGAGAGAGAGAGAGAGAGAGAGAGAGAGAGAGAGAGAGAGAGACAAAGTTTGAAGTTTAGGGGTAGTGTAAGGAAATTATTCATTGCTTGCATAGAGATACATCCAGAGGGCAAGGAATGCAGGCATGCAGGCAGCTTTTAGGGTCTGACATCTGAGAGTAGCCTCTGATTGATAGCCAGGAAAAGACTGTCAGTCCTAGGCACTGAGTTCTGTCCCAACCATATGACCCTGGATGGTTTCTTAGCTTCACGTGAAAATGTAGCCTTACTGACACCTCAAGTTTAGCATGAAATGCTGAGCAGAAAACCTAGTAGCACTGTGCCCAGAATTTTGACCCATAATACTGTGGGCTAAAAATAAATGTTGCAGCTGCTAAATGGTGATAATTGATTACACTGTGGTAGAAACAAGTACAACATGTATTTGTCTTCCCTACTCACTTGTGAACTCCAAGGGGTTGTTTATTATAGTATCTAGATTATATTTATCAACATAAGGCCCTTTGAACAAATCACCTGACTTAGAACAATGATGTAATATTTGTGGATAGAATAAATTAGAAGAACAGGAACACTGCATTTTGTAGTATTGTGTAGGCAACTATGAGGATCAAATATATTCAGTATATTTAGTTGAATATTCTTCAAATGTCTGTGAGTCATGTCCCACATGCCAAAGTGACATTGATGATTCTCTTGGCCTCCTGATGTGTCTTACCATAAAATGTAGAGCTTTGAAATGTTATAAACTCTGAAAGAGTTAACCAACCATATTTCTCATGGTATTAGAGGTAGGAGTGGATAAAGAAATGAAAATAAGGAAACTTCCAGAATTTATTGCTGTGATCTGAACTCTAATCTCTCCAAAATTCAGACACTGAAAAGCTCATTTGAATGAAATGGTGGAGAAGATGGTTCATGAATGTGGCATGGTCATAGATGGGGTTACTGCCCTGATACAAGAGGCCAGAAGGGAAACACTAGACTCCTTTACATCATGGAAAGATGCTCCTGTGAAATGGTTCCTCACTGGACCCAACATCTACTGGAATCTTGGATGCTGGGCTTCTTACTGCAAGACTTCCAGCCATGGAGAAATAAATTCTATGATTTACAAGTCACTCAGCCAGGGTAACTTGTTATAGTGTCCCCCATGGACTAAGGCACGAATTTTGAGGAATAGCTTCACTAGGCTTCCCTTACAGAACTTGTGACTGGTGCTACTCATGGGTAGACCTGTCAACTCAGCTAATTGCTCTGCAGCTCTGTTTCTTCTCGAGTAAAGAAGTAGAATGGACTTTGTCACGCACTTGCCCCAGCATTGTGCCATCTATAAGTTGTGTGAGTTCATTCTTGTTGTATTCACTACTCATCTGTGTCGGTGGCCGTAGTTTGAAGGCAAGGGGAGTAAGGGACCCCAAATAATCCACACATTTTGTCCACACTGACTCCATTATTTTCTTCCCATTGTCCACAGAACCATTACAGAATCCGTAAGGGGTAAGAAAACCTGTTCATATTTTCAAGATTCTGCCTTTACTATCTTAAATCGATGTTTTAAAAAAGGTCAGGAGCTTTTTGACTCTGAAAAAGTTCAAGCATTATAGCCTGATTGGAAGATTCCCAACCTACAAGACTTGACATTTGACTATTTGGGCAGCAAATTGGAGCATGTAGTCCAAATGAAATGAGAATGATGTGATGCTTCAACTATGCTTTATAATCTTTTCCCAGATGGGGGGTGATGGAGCATCTCCGGGGTGGATAAAGACACATGAAGTGAGCAATGGCCCGTGGTTTCCAGTTGGCTGGCCTGTTTTAACCCAGGAAAAAAGAAAATACATTGAGAGCTAATTTTGGCCCCCTCCTCCATTTGTTTAAACATTGAGAATAAAGAATACAGTGGTAGACAAAGCAGAAAAAAATCCCTGCCATGTGTGTGTGGGGGGGTGGTCTTGGGACTTATATTCAGGGACACCGTCCCTCTTTGTGCTCAGGGCTAGTATTCTACCACTTGAGTCATAGTGTCCTTTGAATGGTTTATTGGAGATAAGAGTCTCATAGGGACATTTTTGCCTAGGCTGGCTTCAAAGTGCAGTCCCAGATATCAGCCTCCTGAGTAGCAAGCATTACAGGGTGTGAGCCACAGGCACCCAGCTTGGATCTTAAACATTTATGAATACCAAATAGGAGTCATTTTTCCCAGAAAATTAACCCTATTTTCAATTCTATGAATATCCTAAACAGAGAGGAGGCTTTTTATACAATGAAAGGTGCTTTAAAACATTAGGCAGAGTGGCTCATTACTGTATCCCAGCCATTCAGGAGGCTGAGATCTGAGGATCATGGATTAAAGCCAGTCTGGATATACAAATCTGAGAAACTATTATCTCTAACTAACTGGCAAAATACCAGAAGTAAAGATGTAACTCAAGTGGTAGAGTGACAGACAGCCTTGAGGAAAGAAAGCCATTCAAGAATACAAGAGCACAAGGCTCTGAGTTCAAGCCCCAGTATCAATTACCCACCTCCCCCCCCCCAAAAAAAAAGAAAAGAAAGAAACAAACAAAAAGAGAAGCAAAAGAAAGAAAGTGGTTTAAGTTTCATAGCTGTGTATTTTCTTCAGGAAATCAGGGTGGTCTAGCAAGGAGGTCAAGTCCTATACTCTGGGTCTGTGGACATGGTCAGTGAGCTCCATTCTCCCTCCAGTTTTCTAACCTTCAGTGATACCCTGTATTATGGTGAGCCTCCCCAGGTATCTGGAACCCAACTATAGCATCAAGGACAAACTATGGAATGAGATGTTGCTTCACTCTCTGCCACATATCCATCAGACCAAGGTTCTGCTACAAGTGCTTTGTGTTTCACTCTTCAACCCAAGACACCAAACAGGGCTGGACTAGATATTGAAGCAAGTGGCCCAAAGGCCAGCTGAAGCCTGCCCAGTGAGATCAAAGGTCTGGAGTCCAAGGGACTTTCCCGTGAAGTTTTTCTGGAGCAAGAAACTTTCAGCTGCAGTAAGATCAGTAAGGTCTGTGTCCTATAAGAATCTTTTCCAATCTATCAATAACAAAAAGTACACAAACGTCTATGTTTAACAGAGATCTTACTGATCAATAGAAACAAAGAAAGGATATCAGCAGTCACTAAAATCACAAGCAATCGATGCTCACAGTTTCTCTTTTCTCCATTAAAACCTCCCATTTGATCTTGAATCTATTTGGGAAAAAAAAAAAGCTTAGAAGAGTCAAAGGCCAATAAGGAGTATTCAAAATACCAACATCCGCAAAACCTGCTGAACCTGATCTCATCAGCTCTATCTTGCTCATTTGGAAGAGGACAGGTTTGGTTAGATCAATTTTTTTTTGTCTTTTTTGGGGAAGGGATTACTTTAAAAATGTAAAGCATGAAGCACTGAAGAGCCTATCTTTTAGTCAATATTTTCCTTCTGAAATTCACTATTAACACAGAAGTGGCCACTATCAACCAGCATGTTGCCTTTATTCAAGAGGGAATGTCAAGGCTGAGTGCCAAGGAAGGGAAAAATCATGCCTGTGCATTTTGTTGTGACCAACACCAAAGGACTCTTAATTTATCAGTATGTTTGGCACAGTCTTTATCATGCTCCAGGGGATGGGGTGAGGATGGGTGGTGGAAATAAAGGCTTGTAAATTTTATAAATGCAAGTCCTCTAAAGTAGGCCAATTGGTCAGCTGCGAACTTGGCAGCATCCTGAGGCATGTGTGCTGGGCAGCTTGGGAACACGATGTTCTGTTTCACTTCTGAGAGCAGAGGGAAGGGAAATAGGGGACTGAGGGCTGAGCCCAGGACAGAGGCCTCAGCACAGACATGGAAGAGGGCAGCAAGCAAAGAGAACCCTGAAGAATGAAAGCAACATCTTTCATATCCTTAGACTGCTGATTACAGAACTAAGAAGAGGGAGGAGGGGAGGGGGGACAGGAGAAGGGAGGAGGGAAGGACAAAGGGAGAAAAAAAAGACAGAATGAATTTTACTGATGTTTGCTTAAACTACATTCTGGAAAATTCTGAGCATTTTTGTGTTGATGATTAAAAGTAATAACTCAATGTTTTATGTAAGAAAAATGATGGAATGTTGCAAAAGGACTTGGGACTAATGATGAGTCTATAAACTATGAGCTACAAAGAGGCATGACAAAAAAAGAAAAATAAATATTAAAAAATAATTTGAAAGACTCCTTTAATTTCAAATTTAATAAGGACTTGCTGGGGCTTTCTCAAAATTTGTATTTTCTAAGTTTTAATCAGTATTTGGCTCAATAAAATGATAATGTAGGCAATATACAAATATGATACATTTGGCTAGTTGTATTTTTCTGATATTTTATTTTATTTTCATTGTATTTTATTGTTGGACTAAAATATAAGGGGTTGCAGTTACATTCATCAGGTAATGGGTACATTACTTCTCAAACCTTGATACCGCTTCTCATGTCTTTGTCCCCCTTTCCCTTCACCCATCCCCTCCTAATCATTTTGTTTTCCCCCTTCCCTTCTCTATTTCAGATAATCAAATAAGCGTATATACAATATACCAGGTAACAAAGTCAGATACAATAACCATGTGAGATTAACCATAAGTGGAAAAAAAGAGAAAAGAAATAACTTCACATACTACATTAAGAACAACAATCACAAAGATAAACCTCGTGTTTCCATAACCTAGAGTTCATTTCATTTAGTCTTGTCTTGTATGACCATATGTACATAGGTTCTGAGGTATTGTGATCTTCTGCTAGGAGAGTCCTAGATGTGTGCTAATTATTATAAATGAGAGAGGCCATGGAGCCTATGTTCCTTTCGGTCTGGTTTACTTCACTTAAGATTTTTTTCTCTGCTATTTTAAAGTGATAGCTGAGAGTAACTGAATACACATCTTTTTATTATTTTTGTTTTGTTTTGTTTATAGTACTGGAGAGAGGACCTAGATCATTACACCTGCTAGATAGCTTTCTCACTGATCTACCCTAAACGGAATAGTAAAAGGGTAAAAAACATGGAATAGTTTTAACAGTGCAAGAAAAATGAGGAGCCAGTAGTAAATTGTAATATTAATTGCTTCTAATTTGAGATGATATTATTATTATTATTATTGTTATTACTAGTAAGCCAAGAGATGCTGAATTATGCTTTGGTGACAAAATCATTTACAACTGATGACATACAATGAACACATTCATACATGTTTTTCTTCAATTATTTGGTGTCATAAGGTTGAAAGGAGAATAAGCATGATAATTGCTTAACTCCTCATGCACCTTACCATTTGGAAATAATGAACTGAATATAACTTTTGGAGGAATGTCTCCATACTTGATTCATTGCATGAAAGCAAGTCAAGTGTAAATGCAAAAATTATCTTTTCTTACTCCCTCTTCTTCCTCCACGTATATACTGACAGACAAAAAACATCCCCCTCCTTATCAGTGCAAAAAGCCTAGAGACTCAGAAGCCAGAGGACTCAGCTGGTCTTTGTACAGGCGTTTATAGCATTAGCAGAAATCCTTCAGCGAGAATTCCCTTTTTCAGCTGCTGGCTCTCAGTGAGCTTCTTGTGACCTCTGACCCCATTTCCAAGGAGACAGGGGTGAGAAGGGTAAAATATAAGTTAAAGGGGGAGACACTTTTTTTTAAGGTAACATTTCCAAATCTCCTCTCCTCTAATACTAACAATTCTCTGAACTTGGCCACACAATCAGTCACCGAAATTCACTTTTAGTCCTTCAAAGTTCAGTGGTGAAAGTAAGGTATTTGCTTGTAAAGATACACTTGCAAAGATACAAAGAAGGTACTTGCCCAGTTTTATACTGAACTCCAAAATGAAGGCAGAAAAGGGGTTGCCAGCACTTACCAAAGAGAAGAAATGATTACCTTTATTCAGAAGCTGCTTTTTGAGTGAATGCTATGAATATTAAGTGTCAGGGCTTTGCAGTTTTCTGTAGGCTTTGGAGATTTTTCCTCCCAGTATCAAAAAGGGGGATTTTCACTTAGCTAGTTTTGGAGACTTAACATTTTCTTTTGCACAGAGCCCACCCTACTCCACCCTGTCCATTCAAACTAGCACACCCAGATCTGAGTTTCTCAGTCTTTAAGTCTTAACTGCCATGTAAATATTTAATGTGGAATTAGAACTTTCATGTTTTCCTTGCTCATACTTTGAGCTTGCTTAAGAACTCTCAAATCAATTCATTCTGCTATCATTGCCCTCAGCAATGCCTTGACTTTAATAGCAAACCACACTGGATTGTGTTCCTCGAGATCCTAGCCAAGTTTCACTTAAAAAAAAAAGAATCCAGTGTTATAATCAACGAGCCTTTATCTTTTCCTTCCATCTCTTCTTTTTATTGTGTAGTTACATTTTAAGTGTTATGAAAGATGACAGAAGATAGCTTATAGTAAAATTTACTGTCAATATAATATAGTGAATACAATAAAAGGACAGGAAAAAATTAAAATATTTCCTCTGAAGCCCATAGTTTGGAGCTATCACTGGCAATATTTATACAGTATTTCAAAGATCTCAAATTGGTATTGTCTTCAGATGACTGGCAGAAGTGATCATAAATCCTCCATGAACTCAGGCCTCAAATGAGTATGGGTAAAATTTCATGGGACATCTGCCACTGGAGTATTTTTTTCATACATTTTTTATTGTCACCACTGGAGTATTTTCTTTCTCTCCTTTTCATTTTATATACATACACACTTCACACACACACACACACACACACACACACACACACAATATGTCATGAGTAAGAATCAGCAATACAAAAAAATACAGACAAACCAAAAACCTCTATAGACTCACAGCTATCAGAGATGTTAAATTCTCAGAAGAGGATACAGTTATACAGAAAAAAACATAATTTTGGGAAATTGAAGAAATTAAAAAGGAATGAAAATATAAAAGGCCAAGAAACACTGAGGATTATGTGAGGTGTTCTAGTGTCATTGCTATGAAATACAATAAAGAAGGAAAGATAAATGATATTTGAAAACAAAATTATGAAAAAATTGAGACTTAAAATTGTATACAAAGGTTCCTACTGAATTGTTATCCATATTAAAGGATCAATACTTTTTAAAATCAGGCATCCCAATAAACACCAAGCACATTCAATGGAAATCCAAACCTGTATGCTTAAAGAGCAACCGGAGAAGTAAAGCAAAAGATAAAATTATCAGTATTAGTTATGGAGGGACTAGATTTACTACAGAAAAAAGCAATTAATTTGATTCCCTAATAGCATGATTATGGAAGAATATTTTAATTACTTTTTATTTTCAATGTATCAGTTTATGAGTATATTTTTTATTGGTAAATATTTTTAATGTTATTATAAAAATGATGTACAGAAGTGTTAAAGTTACATAGGTCAGGCAATAAGTACATTTCTTTTTGTACAATGTCATCCCTTTCCTCACTCTCTCCCAGTTTTTCCCCCTGATTTCTACCCACAAGTTGCATAATTCATTTTCAGTGATGTGTCTACCACACATGTGTCTAGTGAGTACCACTAGACACATTTGTTTGCCCTTTTCCCTCCATTTCTGTGCCTCCCCTTACCCTCCCAAAGGCAGAAAAATGAACAAATAAGACAAAAGGCAAACAAAAACAACAACAGAGAACAAAAAACCCCTCTGTTCATTCATTTTTATAAATGTTATTTTATAAGAGGAATATACGCATTGCAACCTTGTGTTTACAATCCATTTTGATCAATATCATCCCTTTCATCATTTTTCCCCATTCCCTCCTAACTCTATTTTCCATCTTCCCAATTTTCCTAGTTTCATAGAATACACGTTAGAATAGCATTTTTAAATTGTTAAAGATAAAATAAGTGTCACTATAGAACTGTTTACGTGATAAAAATTACTTTAAAAATAGAATAAAATTAGTATCTTTTCATTAAAAAAAAAACAAGGAATTTTCCATTACCAGATATTCAGTAAAGGATCTCAACATGGTAAATTCTATAAGAAGGAAAAGAATCTCAGAAGACCTAATGTTAAAGGAAAAAATGTAAAAGCCCCCTAAAGTGATGATTATGTTCTAAACTAAAATGAGAGTAAAGTCATGTATATTATATGGGACTGAAGACAAATTAAAAATGAAATTGATTAAGGGGACATACTAGGAAGAGTATCATTTAGACATCATAAATTGCTTCCTTTCTTGAGAATAGAAATGCTGATTTATCTCATATTGGTATAGTATCTCACTTTGTTATCTGATATATTGAATTTATTTGTATTTGGATATTTGAAATTTGATAGGGAAGGGGGGAAAACCAAGACGGGTGTGGGGTGTGTGGGGGGGGAGGGAAATGGGTACCAAGACATGTGAAAGGGTATCAATGTATGTGAATTAATGCACCTTCTATCTGGCAAATATCATGTAACCCTTTTACTAAATACAATAAAAAAAAGAAATGCTGATTTAGTCTAGACTTCATAGAAGTTAATCTGCTTGTGAGAATTTTTAGAGCAAACATTAATACTACAAGACAGATATAGGTAAAATAGAAAGAGCAAACACAAAATTCAAAATTATGGGCTGGGAATATGGCTTAGTGGTAGAAATTTCCTTAATCATTTTATTTTCAATAAAGGTATTTATTTACCTTCAAATGCCTAGGCTCTAAAAATTAGATCTTTTAAAGCTAAGGGATGAAAACAGAATGCCTGTGATCAGATCACAAACCTATCAAAATTGTAAAAGTCATAAATTGCATGTTATTTTTTGAGTGCTTAATTTGAACAAGGCACTGTGTTGGGGTTGATGTGAATATTCCTGAGAACTGGAACCTACTCTCTGAGGAAAAATGAGCCCAGTTTGGTATAAATCTCAGAAAGTAGTGCTGACACTCAGGGCTGGAAGCACATTACACCAGGAATAACTAGGCTAAATGTGGAAATTATTTTAAAAAAAGATAGAGAGCTCTGAAGCTAGCGCTTCATCTGTAGAAGCTGAATTGTTTTAGAGATATTTCTAACCTCGAGACTCTTGTCAGAGAGAAGAACCCTTGCTTTCAACCATTTTAGTGGTAGTGGTGAGTTGTGTTCCTGAAGATTATGTGTGATTCCTGGGTTATATTAAATTCCAATGTGTCTCCATCAACTGTGTGGGCTCTGTACAGGTTTTGTAGAAGATATAGAATATATATTGCTCAATTTGTAAGGAGCAAAATGATCTAAATAGAGCAGTAATTCTCAAAATATAGCCTCTGAGCCTCTGGTGGTCTCTGAGGCCAAGATTCTATTTTATAATAACATGAAGATATAATTACCCCTTACCAATCTATTGGCAATGGCACCAATGATGAACCAAGATGGTGGCATTTAAATTATCCCTGAGGATACTGTATTCCTTATCACCAGGCATCACAGTTCAAAGTTTCAAATGGGGCTTGTGGTAGAGTGCCTATCTAGCAAGTACCAGGCCCTGAGTTCAAACACCAGTACTAACAACAACCAAAAAAGGGGTAAGTTTCACCTAAGAATGTCTTTGAAAAAAGATAACAATTGATGAATCTCATTAAATCTCAAGCACACATGAAATACAACATAAACATTCTATAGGGAAAATGGGCACTGTGCACTCATCCAGAAAGTGTGATGATTGGCTTACAGGAAACATGCATGCTCAATTGTGTGAGATAAGAATTATACAGCCATTTTTTTCCAGAAAACATATTTATTTTTCCCACATGTAAACAATGACAGATAGACAATTATGGTATTCATATTTGAGTGTTTGTCAGACATTCCCTCCAAAATTTAAGAAGTGAGTTTGTCATTGAAGGCAGTAATTGTCAGACTTTATTGCCAATGATCAAATGCAAAACTTTAGAAAATTCTAATCCATGACTGTGAGCTGGAAAACACCCAAAGACTTAAAGGCTTTGTTGATGAGATCAGAGCATAATGATGCTAATAATTGTTGATTATCAATACCAAAACAATAAAATTGCTAAAACACATCAAACTTTGGCCTAACAGTGGTCTTCAGTATTTTCCACGTGGCCAATACATGGTAAAAGATTTGTTCAGAATGTAAGAAACAAAATAATGTTAACCTGACCAAAAACACATTTAAGACATGACTGCTTGGTGAGTTTGATGTAGCCTTAAAGAAAAATATCCACAATGATTAAAATACTCCTCCATTTTCCAACTCAGATCTGTAGGTATTTTCTTTATATACTTGAACCAAAACCACAAAATTGGACAAAATGAAAGAAGTGGATCTGATAATTCAGTAATCAACTGTGGAGCCTGACATTAAAGAATATAATGTAATAATGTCACCTACTTAAAAATTAAGCTATTGATTGAGGTATATTATCCATCTTATTTATTGACTCTTGGCCAGGTCTATAGATGTTTTTGGTTGTCACAGTGGGTAAAGGAAGAGTGGAGAGGTGGTCTTGAGGACAAGAAGTTGCTAGGGAGCACAACGATGTTCACTGCAGCACTATTTACCATAGCAAAGATAGGGAACCAACCCAGACGCCCCTCAGCTGATGAGTGGATCAACAAGATGTGGTATTTGTACACAACGGAAATCTATGCTGCTGTCAGAAAGAATGACATTGCCCCATTTGTTAGGAAATGTAAAGACTTAGAAAAAATCATATTACGTGAAGTAAGCCGGACTCAAAGGAACATAGGCCCAAGAGTCTCCCTCATTTGTCAAAATCAGAAACCTTGGGCTCTCCTAGCAGAGATTTACAATAGAACAAAATCTAGAGACATAAGGCCAAATAGTATGACACTAAATGTAAGGACCTCCAGGATAAAGAAACAAAGGCCATATAATGAGTGATTGTTGTCCTTAATGTACTATGTTATCTCTTATCTCTTTTGCTATCCCTTGGTAATATCATATTGCTACAATATTTCACCTTGTTATCTGATATATTTTATATGTGCTTAATTGGTTATTTGAAATTGGATAGGGAAGGGGGGAAATCAAAATGAGCAGGGGAAGGGGAGAGGGAAATGGGGACCATGTCATGAGAAAGGGTATCAATGTTTGTGAAGTAATGCACCTTCTATCTGGTGACTATAATGTAACCCTCCTATTAATTACAATAAAATAAAAAATACTAAAAAAAGAAGTTGGTAGGGATACTGCTAATATCATTCAAAACATCCCACAATGGGATTATCTAGTACAGAGCACCCATAGCTCAAAGACTGAGAAACCCTAGAATAAATTCTAGAAGAGAACAGAAGTTCCTTGTCAACATAAGGCAGTAAAGCAAAACCATCAAATGTATGCATCCAAAATGCCACAGTTTTAGGCCAAGATGCATATAGATTTGGCTAGGATAGTGGATTTGAGCCAAGAGAGCTATTTTTTTTAATTCACAGTAAGACCAGTCTGTTGCTAAACAAAAATATAAGGCTAAATTTAGAGCACTGGTTTATCATGAAAACTAGTGGCTTTTAGAATTTTGTTCTATATCATGCTCAACATATGTGATATGCTTATGCATAGCGCAAGACCCATGTGAGGCCAGTGAGCCTGAATATTTAATAAAAGACAATAATTAGCATGTGGTGATCCTAGAATTCTCCAAACATTCATAAAATAGCAAACTTAAGGAATTAGGAAGATGCCACATATTTAAGAAAACAGAATATTTCTGGAGAATAGGACCAGTTAGTATTTGCTATAGAAATTAGCAACATCCTTTGGGTAGAAAGGAATCATAAACCTCCTAGACATTCACAATTGATGGGATCAACAGACAGATCATTCTTACTTACCCCATTCTCTCCCTGTATGTTGAAGTCATAAAGCCTTGAAGCTATGAATGTGACTGGGATTTGGAAATTTGTCTTTTTACATATTATAACCAAATTAATGAAGATAAGAGCAAACAGAATTAGACTGTTCCCTAAGTTAACAACAGGCATCTTTTAGAGACATATGTAGAGAAGAAAAAAGACGAAGTGAGGCAGAAGCAAGATTAGAATGATGCAGGTATAGATTCCAGCCAAGGAACACTAAGGAAACAATAAAGTTTATTATTTCAAGTCACCTAGGCCTATGGCAATTTGTTATAGCAGCCTATAACACACCTAACAATTAGAGAGAGAAAGAGAGGGAGGGAGGAGGGAGGGAAAGAGAGAGAGAGAGAGAAACAAAGAGAGAGAGAGAGAGAGAGAGAGAGAGAGAGAGAGAGAGAAACAAAGAGAGAGAGTCCAATGATGAGACATTTACTACCTCAAGAATTGGCGGATGCATTGTTGTGTGTGGCTCTAAAGGCTAGAGTTCTTCCTTACTTACTAACCAGGCAAGATTTTCTTCTTGGTGCCTTCAATTGTTTTTACTTCTGTTAGCTACCAGTCTAGAATGGAATATCATACATGATATGTACCATGTCATAGTTGGCACACTGAAAGTTCATCTCATCTGATGGAAGTGAGATCCCAAAAGTTCAAACAAATGTTCTATCTATGTACTATTATCAGAGTCAGCTGGTAGCACAAACACATGAACTTGCTCTGATACCACAGGGAACTGAGTCTACTGCAAATGAGAATGGATGGCACCACCTCAAAAAAAATCTGCATGGTGGCTCAAGCCTGTAATCCTAGTTACTCAGGAGGCTTGATCTGAGGATCAAGGTTCAAAGCAATCGTGGGCACAAAAGGACGTGAGACTCTTATCTTCAATTAACCTCTAGAAAACAGGAAGAGGGGCTTGGCTCAAGGGTTAGGGTGGTAGCCTTGAGCTCAGGCCGAGTTCAAATCTGCAGAGGACCAGGCCCACAGCCTGGAAACCAATTTACACACAAAAAGATGAAGCCACTTTCCAAGCTATATGAAATTGGTAGCAGAATCATCTATCAGAATTATTCTGTAAGTGGGTAAGGCACCAAACCTCCAGTGGTTTTCTGATTCCAATTCAGATGCCCTTCCATGAACACTGCAAGCCCCCCCATCCTATCGTGCAGTGTTCCTTGAGATAGCTCTCAACAAGGTATTTGGTAAGGGCTCACAGATCAGTTTATTTAGTACATCCTTTCACAGTAATGGAAATTCAACTTACAATAGATTTATTAAGTATTCATGTGGGTGATGCATACATTTCAAAATGTTCAGCTGCAGTTTGGATTTAATTAGTTGACACTTTGAGTACTTCCAAAATGTTTTCTTTTCTTTTAAATTCAGGAATGGATTGTCTGTTTCAATAACAAATTCTTTCAAAAAATCTGCAGAATAAAGCCAACTGACAAAAATATTTACATTATGGTTTTCAGCTGTGACATAGGGGACATTCTGTCTTATGTACTTTTGCATTTATTGCCCGAAACACCAGGATGCTCTGTGAGATTGGCTTCCCTCAGGATTTTCTTCTCTTTCCTTTCTTTGTTGATGCAGACTTACATGGGGCAGCATGTAGAAACATGGCTAACCTGATGGGACTCTTTGTTCTACATCTCAACATCTCATTGTCTACAGGTAAAAATGAAAGACAAGGGTAATATAGTCACCTAAGATAGCTGAAAACAGAGCAAGTTTTGGTTACTTATAATGACAACATTGAGTAAGATGATGATGAAAGTATATACCATGGGCTCCTTGAGTCATAGTATCTCATTTGGGGCACTCAACCAAAGTAGGCATGAATTGAAAACTGAGGCTCAGGAAAGTGAAGGTACTTTCCCTAGTTGTCAGAGCTAAAAAGTAGGGGCTGATATTTGACACCAACTTTCTCTGTGTTACAAACTGTGTTCTTAATTGCTATGTTGCATAGACTATATTTTAGCAGACCTTACTTAGTTATCAACTCATATTTCTACCAATATATTTAAAATCTGCAGTGTGCATTTCAACAATGCTATTACATTATCCACCACTATGTACTAGGAAAAGGCAAACCAGTTTTCCTAGGATAAGGAGAAGTATACACAGTGAAAATCTGGCCCTCTGTGTGCAGTCATGGAGTCAGTGGGTCTCCAGAGACTGTGTCCTTTCGGTCAATGTTCTCCAACAGAGGATAACAAACCCTAAGCTAATTATCTCAGCCATTTAGGCATTGTCTAACTATGCATTAGAATGTGGGGCTGATTTTTTCCAAATTAGTTTTTTTTCCAGTTGTTCATGTTGATAGGCAGATAAAAGGATATAGGCCTATTTGTATAAATCTAATCACTTAATCTCTCCATTCCATACTCCAGAGTGTATGAGACTCTAGGGCTTGGTGAGGAATGTGAAAACTTTAGCACTGGATGGTCAGGGTTCAATGACTAACACCACCTCTCATTGTGTGATCTCAGATAAGTTTTAAAATGTCTTTGTGTTTGAGTTTCATTCTCTGAAAACAGAGATAATCCTTCTATCTCCTAGATTAGTTCATACATACAAAGCAGATAACATACAGTCATAGCTTGTGAAGGACTTGCCTCTTCACTACCACCACCACCATCACCTCACCACCACTGCCACCACAATCACCACCACTGGCATAACCCTCACTGGTATCATCTCTCAGCCCCTTGTTGGAATCTCAGTGTTGAAACCCTACTCTAAACTTTGTTTTTACTATGGAAACTACATGTCCCAAAGATCTTTATACCCCCAAATGTCCTTGAGTTAAATTGCAAGACATATGAGGACCTCAGTGATCATGTTGTGCTCAATAGTAATAATTTTCAGTATAGCATCATGGTCTACAAGTGTTTTAATGCTCTAATTTTTATGGAGCAATCTGTTTGAGAACTTTATTACATAGGTGGATAAGATCAATACTACCAAGGAAGAAGAACAACAACCTTCCCCCAAATATACCCAAACAAATAAAAAAAAACCTTCCCCAACCCAGAGCTAGGCACCAGTATCTATGTCTCCAATCCTAGCTATTCAGGAGGCTGAGCCCTAAGGACTGAAGTTCAAAGTCAGCTCAGGCAGAAAATCCATGAGACTTCAACTAACCAGGAAAAAGCTGGAAGTAGAACTGTGGGTCAAGTGGTAGATAGTCTTGAAGAGAAAAGCAAGCAAACAAGCAAGCAAACAAGAGTATTAGGCCTTAGACTGGTATGAACATACAAACACTGATTTTTTTTTGTCAGTTATGGGGCTTGAACTCAGGGTCTGGGAACTGTTCCTGAGTTCTTTTTTGGTCAAAGACGGTGTTCTATCATTTTGAGCCACAGTACCACTACTGGTCTTCTCGTGGTTAATTGGAAGTAAGAATCTCATGAATTTTCCTCTCTGGGCTGGCTTTGAACTACAATCTTCAGGTCTCAGCCTCCTAAATAGCTAGGATTACAGGTATGAGTCACCAGTGCCTGGCCCAAGCTCACTCTGGCTACATCTAAGCCACCAGCACACAGCAAAATGCTGATTTTTTGAGGCAGAATAATCATTTCTTCATCTGTGGACTTTCTGGCTCAAAATGCTGCTGTGCTCTCTTTAAAGTTGGAGTTAGAAAAATTTAACCTGGGTGTGAAAGGACAAATCAATGGCAGCACACATCTGCTGCTGGACAAAGGCCTCTGATTTCAGGTGCCATTAGAACTTGTCCCAAATGCCTTGAAGGTCAGTGTTCATTAACATCAGCTCCAAGTAAGTATACAGGCTTCAAGTTCCAGCCTTTACCAGGTTGAAGAACTGTCATTCTAGGGAGAGGATCACTAGCTAAAACAGCAACAAAAATGCCTTTCCTTTCCTTTAGCAAATGTATTCAGTCTTCGTGTTTTACTGCAAATTTCAGTTCCAATTAGTGAGTCATTTTACTGTGGCATCATATCACCAATTATTGCTAATGTAATTTAAAATATGCTTCTCCTTAGATAAGGTTTCATTCCCCACTCCCTTTGGTTTTCTTAGACAGGATCTTACCATGTAGTCCCTGCTGGCTTTGAATTCATACATGTTTAGATTACAGGCATGTGCCATTCTGCCTGGCTTTAGAGAACATATTTTAATTAAACAACAAAACTCCAGAAAATAAAGGAATCCAAGAAAAACTAAATTCCCTGTATAATACCACTATAAAATATAAACTATTAACACCATGGTACATGACCTTGTAGATTCTCAGTCTCTGTTTTGTCTCTGTCTCTATCTCTGTCTCTGTCTCTCTCTCCTTCATGTTTTATTTATTCTTTTAGGTATTTTGAAGCTTTTGCTTTTATGTGATTATGAAACATCTTCATATCTTCTCTATAAATATAAATTGCACTTTGTCTACTACTATTATGGCTTAATTTCCTTCATTTAAATGTTTTATTTCAATGGCTTGGTTTAGGAGTAAATGACAGACCATAATTTGTTTCTCTTAATCTGTGACTTGTGACACTAGCATTGCTTACATATAATCTATTTTTCCATGTTGAAGTGTACCTTTACCACACAGTCAACACAACAAGGAACCTAAAGTTCGTTGCTGGACTTTTTATTCTGTTTTGTTGACACTGTCTGTCTATATCAACACAGAACCACATTTGTGATTTAGATTAATAAGTACATTAATAAAGGAGGGGTTTTGGAGAAAAGAGGGGAGGTATATGGGATGATTGTTAGAGCAGCAGTCAACAGACAAAAGCTTTCAGGGTGATAGGAATTGAATGTTCCAAGAGAAATTTAGTACTGTTTAGGCAGCTCCTAGGATTTTATGTTGCAGGGTGAGGAAGGGGTTAGCAAAAGGCAAGAGCCAAGTTACTCTCCTAGAGGGGATTTGAAGAGAAGCGGGGAAAGGGGAAGTAATGGAAGGACCAATTAGAAGCTGAAGAAATCTTTCAGGAAAGAATCTCCACGTTCAGTGGTAATTTGTTATAAGAATTCTGCTCTGTGAAGGTTGATTTCCTGGCCTCCAGTAAGGGATCTATTTTCATAAGACCCTAGAGGGTCTTATGAAGTAGCCGATTGCAAATGCAAGTTGTGAACAAGGTAAGAACAGAAGTTGTTGGTGGCAGTCTGCCTTGCCTGGGTTGTAATTCTGAGTTCTTGGTAGAAACATATATGCGTCTATGAAGTCATGAGGGGAGAGCACCAAGTGGGGTAGATGAGACTCTGAATCCGTTGTACTTTCCCACTAACTCTCTTTGAGAGACACCAATGGAAGATCTCAATCCTCTAAGAAAAAATTATCTATCTATCTATCTATCTATCTATCTATCTATCTATCTATCTATCTATCTATCTATCTGTCATCTACCTATCATCACAGAATACTAGCTATTTCTGAAATACTGTGAGAGTTAAGAGCTTTCCTTGGTCAGTGTACCTGGGTTTGCTTCTAATTCTGCCACCCAGCTTCATTTTGGGACAAGTACTCTTCCTTTTAAGAGTTACTTTCCTTCCGTGCAAAATAACAATAACAATAATAATAAGGGTGTTATGGTTATGATTCAACCAAAAAAGGGGTTTATCAGAGTGTGCATGCAAGCAGAATATGCACCCCCCCACACACAAAATGAGTGAAGGAATAAATGAGTAAGACTCAGGGAAATCCAATCCTATTGAGCATGGCTTAGGTTTGTGGCTGTGAGCAGGCTTATTTAGTTATGATCATCTTTGGCTTCCACATCTGTCATTTCATTAGAAGATGTTTTTAGAGCATCATAAGTCACAATACCCAGTGTGCAGTTTCCATATAGGCATGCTGATAGGCTGGGAAACTCATAATGGTTTGCATCAATGTCTATAATCTTGGGCTCAGTTATATAGTCTATTCTTAATTATGCATGCTGTAGCCAACAAACTCTATAAGACCCACTGTTCCTCCATGTTAGCTGAGGTAGTCAATCATACACATTTTACTATTGTGCTTTTTTTTTTTTTTTGAGGCAAGGTCTTGCTGTGTGGCTAAATCTGGACTCAAACTCACAATCTTCTTGTGTCAGATTCCCAAATGCTGGGATTACAGACATGTGCCATCTCATTCCACTACTCTTCTGTATTTGCTCTGAGCTTCCTCTTGACTTTATACTATTGGTGTTATCAGCTCAAGAACTTGTAACCTGGATCAGCCCCCAGGTCCACGGTCACTTAAAAACAAAATAATCTGCTTGTGAATCCATCAGAGAGGACCAACCGCGTTTAAGGGAGGTGTATATTCTTTGAATGGCGAAGGAAAGGCATGGTACAAACAAAACTGTCTGTCTGTCTGACAGATCTGAATTTGAACTCTGGCTGATGACACTTACCATCTCATGAACTTGGGCTAGTTTCTTAATCTCGTCAATACAAGGAGGCTAATTGTACTCCAACGTATTGTTGAGACAATTTATGAACTCGTGATTGGAAGGTCTTGGCACATTCTGAGTCCAACCCTTCTCTGTCATAGGGGAATATGGAAGATGTAGATGATGAAATATGTCCAGCCAATTGTTCCATGGTGTTGGGACTTTGAATATTGAGTTGAGTGTTGGCACTGAATGGCAATGTTGACTCTGATGCTCTTTTATTAAGATCTTCAAATTAGCCAAAGAATTATTCCAGATAGTGAGGACACTGCCATTATTTATTGCACTGTTATTCAGCATTAAAAAATTCTTTGTTCTGCACTAAATTGCTGTCCCATGTTGTAACACATGATGATGGCTGAATGTTTATGGATTCTTTTTCTGTATGTGTGTGCCGGTCCTGGAGATTGAACTCAGGCTTGGGTGTTGTCTCTGAACATGTTTTGCTCAAGACTAGTGCTTTACTATGTGTGCTTTACTATTTGGCTTTATGGTGATGAATTGTAGATAAAAGTCTCTTGGACTTTTCTGTCTGTGCTGGCTTCCAATTGCCTCCTGAGTAGCTAGGATTATAGGCCTGAGCCATGAACATCTGGCTGTTTATGGGTTCTTTTAGGATGAATTGTGCCTTGGAAGGGGACAAAGCTCTGAAGACCCAAAGAATAAAGAAAGCCAAGATGCTAGTAAATAGGAAAAACAAAACTTCATTTGTTCTTTATGTTTGTCTTCTGTTCAACCAGTAGGACAACAACAACTAGGACAATCTCTTAAACACTGATTTAAGAGAGGTGCTTGTTGTTTAAAAAAAAAAAGTAAGATGGGGTATGTGAAAAACTGTCCTAGTGCTGGTTAACCGAGAGTTGGCTCTAAAAGGAATGGAAACATCTGTTGGCTTCACTGAAGGGGGAAGAAAGCCCAATTCCATTGGGTTTTAACTACAACAAATCCTGTTCTCAATTTTCTGTTTGGGAGTTATCCAGGAAAAAAATGACCTCTCCCATTCAAGTAATGAATTTCTGTTCCCTTTTGAACTTTAAATATGTTAATTTAATCCCCAGATGGCCACCAAAAATATGCATTGTCAAACCATCTATCTCTTCAGGCTGCTCCAGGGCTTGCCTTACCTTTCATTCCAAGTTTTCCGATTTTAAACACAGAGCTCATGGAGGGGAAGATGGCTCTGCCTAGTCCAACCCAGGCCAGCTCAGCCCAGCCCAGGCCTGTCCTTCCAGTGTTTACAAGAATTTTGCCTTTTTGTCACGATGTCCCTTCACTGAGTGGAAGCATGCCCAACCCTTCCACAATGTCAGAGATTGGCTAGGAACAGTCAGTGGAATGCCATCAAAAACCACATCTTGTTTTAAGACTTGAAAAATCACCAGCATTTGGAACACATTATCCTACAAGATAGTACCTCCCAACAGGGAAGTAACTTAGTTCCGTATGAAATAATTTCAAGTGCCTGCTCTCATAAGAAAATAATATAAGGTAGATTGCACTGAAGGCAGAAAGGCCTCATGTGAGCCCCAGTCTGTGTGGAGAACTGAGGCTGCTTGGATGGGCTTGTGTGCCTGGTGATACTGCTCTTTGCTCTGCCTAGTGTCCAGAAGTCAGAGATGATCCCAAGGAAGGTCAGGAGTCATCTCTCCAGTCGGAGATGCATTTGACATATGTTAAGCAATGGCCAGTCTGGAAGCTGATCTTGACCCTGTCTTTACCAGTGTCTTAATCTGTTCTCTTAAGTATCCTGAGCCCTCCAGGATTCATGTGAAAAGCATTTTTTTCTTTTTCTGGTAATTCTTTGCACATCCTTATGAGCATTTGTAAAAACATTATATTATCATCTAAGGATTCAATAGATCTCAGCTGCTAATTCACAAGTTCTGTTGAACAATAACTAGATGGCTGAACAGAGCATGCAAGGAGCTAAGAACTTCAACTGCCTAATCCACATAGTTTTGATCCCTTTCTATAGCCAATGGTGATGTTTCTACTTGTTCATCTTGCTGGCTACCTATTGTATTTCTTCTTCATTTTACAAGTATTAGAGTTGGCTTATAACAACAAGATACACAATAAAATTATGATAAAGTATTATAAAAAAAACAAATATTGGCACCATCATGAGTGTTGTCAAAACCTACCAGTATACTTTTTGAACAAACTTACCTCTAAATGCTTCATGCTTCACCCTGGGTCTTGTAGGCTAGTACTATGCTGCCTCCCCTCCAGTACTTTAGTCTTTATAAACTGCTGACAAGCTCATTATTCTTTTTTTCTTTTCATATTTCGCTCATGATTATTATTCAGTGTCATCTCTTGCAAACTTCTGGTGCCACCTTACTTCTGCCTATGACTTTGCTTCTTTCCTCCAAACTGGGAGGAAAACATCACTTACCCCTGATTTTCTGTTGTATCTGCCTCCCTCATCTCTAAGTCAGAACCAACTTGGTTATCTGCTCATTCTGTCATTTGACTATCCATTGCTGTCCCTGTTTATTTGGGATCTCCAAATCCAGTTTTGCCCTTGAGGTACTGTGTGTCAGTTTAAGATTTCTCCCTCATTTTCCACCTGGGTTAGGCTTTTAATATAACCTTCATGCTACCCTCAAGAACATCTGTGTCCATTTTTCCACCCAGGAGAAAAAGGAAAATTTCCATAGGAGATATTCTCGACACTCAAGGACTTATTTATTTATTTATTTATTTTGCCAGTCCTGGGCTTGAGCTCAGGGCCTGAGCACTGTCCTTGGACGTTCTCAAGGCTAGAGCTCTACCACTTGAGCCTCAGCACCACTTCTGGCTTTTTTTTCTATGTATGTGGTACTGAGGAATCAAACACCGGTCTTCATGCATGCTAGGCAAGCACTCTACCACTAGGCCAAACTCTCAGCTCGACATTCAAGGACATTAAAAAAAATGAAATATCTACCTTTACCACCCTCAGCTCATTATCCACTAATGCAGTGGAAGGGCTGTCTCTTTCTTATACTCCTCTGTGTTGTTGAAGCAGCTTTCATAAGCTTGTAACATGTGAAGGAAAGAGCTTTCCATGTGTCAGCTGGAATCTGTCCTTCTGCAATCTGTCTGTCTAAGGTTATCACTTAGTAACATGTTCTAACATTGATCCTCATTACTGAATCTCACAGCTACCCTGAGAATCTCCTAGGGATCAAGACATTATGATAAGGAGCCAGTGTGCTAAGTTTTTGAATAACCTGCGCTTTATTTTATTTTGGATCCTTCATTACAAATCTATCCAGGATTTATACCTTTTCATTTATTTGTTTCTAGTTTCCTATCAGTCTTTATCAAACCAGGATTTAAGAGAACAAGGTCCATGTTTAATGAAACAGTGATCAATCAGGACCAATTTCAGTCTGTCAACAATCTGATGATAGGAGAGAGTAAGGGAAAGGGTTTATCAACATGACCACAAATGGAGCTTTGGATTATCTCCAGAAATGGGAAGCCCTGTCCTCCAAATAAATCAAGTTCAACAATATCAGCTTTTATTTATGAATATACCTGTCCTAGAGATGTTTTTGCAAGCATAATTTCCAAGTTTTCTCTGGTGGTAAAGAATGACCCTGGTCAATCTACTTTAGATAAAGTCAGAGCCAGTTTGGAGTCTGACATTTCACAGTTCAAAGAAGATACCAGATGTATAGAATCTATCTGTTGAATCCCAAAATATTAGCAGATGGAGCCAAACTTGTAAAACTATTTCAGGGAGAAGGGTGTAATTCTAAGCTTATGGAGCCCATGCCACTAACTTCTGTGAATGAATGCACAATCAAACGGCAGTTCTCCTAACATTAATAGGGCTACTTCTTGGCCAGAAAGAAATTATTTTTTTGGTGTTAATCCTGGGGCTTGAACTCTGGGCCTAGACTCTGTCCCTGAGCTTTTTGCTCAAGGTTAGCATTCTGCTACTGGACCCATAGTGCTACTTCTGAGAGAGGCCATTCCTGCCAAGACTGGCTTTGAATGGCCTTTCTCAGATCTAAGCCTCTTGAGTAGCTAGGATTACAAGCATGTGCCACTGAAGAGAAACTTTGGGAAAGAGAAGCTTAGTATTTAGAATTCATGTGAGTATTTACTGAATCTCCTGTAAGAAACTCTTAGTGAAGTCAGGCACTGCGGCTCATGCCTGTAATCCTAGCTGCTCGAGGGGCTGAGATCTGAGGCTCAAGGTTCAAAGCCAGCCTGGACACAAAAGACCTGAAACTCTTATCTCCAGTTAACCTCTAGAAAAGGGAAGTGGGGCTTGGCTCAAGTGTAGCCTTGAGCTGAAGAGCTCAGGGACAACGCCAAGGCCCAGGGATAGAGTGGTAGCCTTGAGCTGAAGAGCTCAGGAACAGCACCCAGGCCTAGTTCAAGCCCCATGACCCTAAAAAAAACCCAAAAACCAAACAACAACAACAAAAAAAACAAACAAAAATACCACTTATTGACTCAAGAAATTTGCATGCTGCAAGCAGGCAACCTTGGGTTTGAATCAAACTAGATACTCTGTAAGTCTTGGATCTTTATCTGGAAAAGGGATGACAGAAATATCTACATAAAAGAGTTGTTTCCAGGGTTAATTATGAAGTGGATAGTTCTATAGCTAATAGTATAATCTATGACCTATGAAAAAAGCATTTTTTCATACATTTTTATTGTAATTAATAGAAGGGTTACATTATATTCACATACACTGATACCCTTTCTCATGTCTTGGTCCCCATTTCCCTCCCACCCACCCCCACCCCTCATCTTGTTTTCCCCCCTTCCCTATCCAATTTCAGATAACCAAATACAAATATATCCAATATATCAGGTAACAAAGTGAGATACTGTAACAATATGAGATAACCAAGGGACAGCAAAAGAGATGAGAGATAACATAGTACATTAAGGACAACAATCACTCATTGTTTCTGTATCCTAGAGGTCCTTTCATTTAGCATCATACTATATAGCCTTATGTATCTAGGTTTTACTCTATTGCAAATCTCTGCTAGGAGAGCCCAAGGTTTCTACTGATTATGACAAATGAGGGAAACCATTGAGCCTATGTTCCTTTGAGTCTGGCTTACTTCACTTAATATAATTTTTTTTCTAAGTCTTTCCATTTCCTAACAAGTGGGGCGATGTCATTCCTTCTGACAACAGCACAGAATTCCATTGTGTACAATATCTTTGCAATGGTAAATAGTGCTGCAATGAACATCGTTGTGCTAGTGGATTTAGTATGTCTTTGTTTCTGGACAATTGGGTAAATGCCAAGTAATGGAATTGCTGGGTCATAGGGGAATTCTATGTTTAGTCTTTTGAGGAACTGCCATACTGCTTTCCATAGTGGTTGAACGAGTTTGCACTCCCACCAACAGTGTAGTTAGTAGTGATCCCTCCTGGCCACATCCCCTCCAGCATCTGTTGTTATTAGTTTTCTTGATCCTGGCCATTCTAACTGGAGTGAGGTGGAATCTTAGAGTTGTTTTGATTTGCATTTCTTTTATGACCAGAGAAGTCAAGCATTTCTTCATGTGTCTATAGGCCATTTTTGTTTCTTCTTCAGAGAAGACTCTCTTTAAGTCTTTGGCCCATCTTTTAATGGGATGGTTGTTTCTTTGGAGATTAGTTTTGGAGTGATTCAATTTTTTGAGCTGTTGATATATTTTGGATATGAGGCCTTTGTCTGTTGTATGGTTAGTGAAGATCTTCCCATTCTGTAGGCTCCCTAATTAATTTACTAGCTATGTCCTTTGCCATACAAAAGGTCTGCAGTCTGATGCATTCCCACTTATCCAGCCTTTCTCTGATTTTTGTGATTCTTGGTCCTTATTAAGAAAGTTTCAACCTGTGCCAAGGAGGCCTAATGTTTCTCCTATTCCTTCCTGTAAAGTTTTCAGTGTGTTGCCTTTTACCTAGAGGTCTTTGATCCATTTGGAGTTAATTCTAGTGCAGGGTGACAAAGAAGAATCCAACTTTAGTTTCCTGCAGGTGCTTAACCAGTTCTGCCAGCACCACTTCTTGAAGAGGCTGTCTTTCTTCCATTCTATTTTTTTGGCTCCCTTGTCAAAGATTAGGTGGCCATAGGTCTGTGGTTTAATATCTGGGTCCTCAGTTCTATTCCATTGGTCTTCAGGCCTGTTCTTGTGCCAGTACCAAGCTGTTTTGATAATTATAGCTCTGTAATAGAGTCTAAAGTTTGATATTGAAATTCCTCCTGTGCTGTTGTTTCTGCTAAGAAGTGTTTTTGCTATCCGGGGTCTTTTATTATTCCATATGAAATTTTGGATTGCCTCTTCTATTTCTTTAAAGAATGACATTGGGATATTGATGGGTATTGTGTTGAATTTGTAGATAGCCCTTGGCAAGATTGCCATTTTCAAGATGTTGATTCTTCCAATTCAGGAGCATGGGAGGTTTTTCCATTTCCTTAGTTCTGCTTTAATTTCCTTTTTCAGGGTTTTAAAGTTTTCAACAAAAAGGTCATTTACATTCTTAGTTAAGATAATTCCTAGGTACTTTATTTTCTTTGAGGCTATTGCAAAAGGAGTTGCTTTCCTGATTGTTGCCTCTGAAAGAAGCATTTTTGTCATTACATGCCATCAGGCACTATGCTGTAGGGCGGTGCTTGATTCTGAGAGGGTAAAAGGAAACCAAAGCTGCTGGTTGAATTCACTGGTTTGATTTTAGTAGGCCATGTTCATTTCAGCCTGGACATGGGGATCAGCCAGTTCTTTGTGGTAGGAAAATTTGAGGACTTCCTGGACTGGGTTATCCGCAGAGGCCTGGCTCTGTGGAGAGACCACAGTGGGAAGAGTGGAACTGGACTTGGATTGGTATGGGACAATCCAGTGAAATTTATATCCTAAGCAGGGAGGGGTTTGGGATGGAGCAAGGTATGTCTTAATCTGAATGAAATAGGCAGATTATGAATCAGAATAAACCTTCCCCCTCAGCCAGGTGCCGTAATTCTGAAGAATCTCTCATTGTATCCAGTTTCCTTGTGAACAGACAGATGCTCAAATCTATAAAGATGACTTTGGCTGAACTTATGAAAGCAACTCTATATACAAACATATGAATTTTATAGCTATAATGTATTGTGTTGTATTGTATATCTCTATATATCTCTGTCTAAATGTTTTTCAATAAGGAGCATAAAGTCTATACAACAAAGTGGGTTTATTTTTTCCAATATGTTTATTGTAATTAATAGAAGGGTAACATTATATTCACCAGATAGAAGGTGCATTACTTCACAAACATTGATACCCTTTCTCATGTCTTGGTCCCCATTTCCCTCCCCCCACCCCTGCCCCTCATCTTTTTTCCCCCTTCCCTATTCTATTTTAAATAACCAAATAAGCGTATATAAAACATATCAGATAACAAGGTGAAAATGCTGTAACAATATGAGATAACCAAGGGATGGCAAGAGAGATGAGAGATAACATAATGCAATAAGGACAACAATCACTCATTATATGGCTTTTGTTTCCTTATCCTGGAGATCCTTACATTTAGTGTCATACTATATGGCCTTATGTATCTAGGGTTTGTTCTCTTGTAAATCTCTGCTAGGAGAGCACAAGATTTCTACTGATTATGACAAATGAGGGAAACCATTGAGCCTATGTTCCTTTGAGTCTGGCTTACTTCACTTAATATAATTTTTTTTCTAAGTCTTTCCATTTCCTTACAAATGGGGCAATGTCATTCTTTCTGACAGCAGCATAGAATTCCATTGTGTATAAATACCACATCTTATTGATCCACTCATCAACTGAGGGGCATATGGTTTGGTTTCATATCTTTGCTATGGTAAATAGTGCTGCAATGAACATCACTGTGCTAGTGGATTTAGTATGTCCTTGTTTCTGGACGAGTGGGAAAATGCCAAGTAATTGAATTGCTGGGTCATGGAGGAGTTCTATGTTTAGTCTTTTGAGGAACTGCCATACTATTTTCCATAGTGGTTGAACAAGTTTGCACTCCCACCAACAGTGTAGTAGTGATCCCTCCTGGCCACATCCCCTCCAGCATCTGTTGTTATTAGTTTTCTTGATCCTGGCCATTCTAACTGGAGTGAGGTGGAATCTTAGAGTTGTTTTGATTTGCATTTCTTTTATAACCAGAGATGTCAAGCATTTCTTCATGTGTCTATAGGCCATTCTTATTTCATCTTCAGAGAAGACTCTTTAAGTCTTTGGCCCATCTCGTAATGGGATGGTTGTTTCTTTGGAGATTAGTTTTGGAGTGATTCAATTTTTTGAGCTGTTGACTTATTTTGGATATGAGGCCTTTGTCTGTTGTATGGTTAGTGAAGATCTCCCACTCTGTAGACTTTCTTCTTAGTTTGCTAGCTATGTCCTTTGCCATACAGAAGCTCTGCAGTCTAATGCAGCCCCACTTATCCAGACTTTCTCTGATTTGTTGTGATTCTTGGTACTTATTAAGAAAGTTTCGATCTGTGCCAAGGAGACCTAGTATATCTCCTGTTCCTTCTTGTAAAGTTTTCAGTGTACCTTCTTTTACCTTGAGGTCTTTGATCCATTTGGAATTAATCCTGGTGTAGGGTGACAAAGAAGGATCCCAAAATTAGTTTATTTTTTATTTATTCATAGTTATTTATTTAGTGCTGGTCCTGGGGATTGAACACAGTGGCTTGAACCGGGCACTATCCCTTGTGGTGTTTTTGCTCAAGGTGTTTTTGCTCTACCACTTAAGCTGGCTTTTTGGTAGTTAATTAGAGATAAAAGTGAGTTGCTAACATTACAGATGTGAACTACGCATGCCCGACTATAGCAAAATTTTTACCATAGAACATATACTGGATATATTTAAATATAAAGCCTTTAAAAAGTTACTAAGGGACAACAAAGAGATAAGATTTGGCTCTATCATGATTTTATAAGCAAGTTTATCATAAGTCAAGTATGTGTAATATAAAAACCAATTGTTTTTGCATCTGCATGTCCTGGTCTTATGGTCATGTCCCTTTGCTTGTGAGGATAAAGACACACTGAGGAAAACATGAAAACAACCTGATTATTCTAGGGGGCTTCCACCTTGGAAGCAGGAGAAGGAGTGCAAAATGATTTCTTATGAAAGTGATAAATGAGTGGAATAACCTAATGAGCCATGGCCACTAATGGAGCCCATCTTTTCTCCTTGTGTAATCTGCTGTGTCAGATTTACATTTCAGATTCCCATTCAGTTAAGAATCTCACATTTAACAAATGTCTATTGCCTTAGTGGCCTCCAAATACATCAAAAATGTTTTGGAGGGCTGGGAGTTTGGCCTAGTGGTAGAGTGCTTGCCTAGCGTACACGAAGATTCCTCAGTACCACATACATAGAAAAAAAGTCAGAAGTGGTGCTGAAGCTCAAGTGTTAGAGCTCTCCCTTCAGAAAGCCCAAGGATAGTGCTCAGGCCCTGAGCCCAGGCCCAGGACTGGCAAAAAAATTCACATATGACTTGGGAGCAAAAAAAGGACTATTATCATGGTCAGAATGTAGCCAGGATTCCACTTCTGCTGGCTCTGTCTTCTCATTGCTGTCAGCAGGCAGCTCACATATGATTGGCTTTTCATCGATCTCTTTCCTGAGTGGTATTTTTCTCTGAGGTTTCATTTTATTTAGGTCTGATGACACTATGACTTAGGTTTAAGTGGAGGAATATTTGTATATCAAATGTTGTTGTTTACCTATGTTACTTTAGGTTTAAGTGGAGGAATATTTGTATATCAAATGTTGTTGTTGCATGCAATGTCAGGACCAGTCCTTGTACCACAGAGATATACAGACATTCAACCTGCAAGACCAATCTATTATTTGGGACTAGGCTGACAGTTGGCAATGAATAATTAAGGAAATACTGACCTATCAGTATTTTCCCTAAGATTAACTGTTCTTCAACAGTTTTTCCCATGCCAGTCTCATTTATTTTTTAAAAGCATGATTCTTGTCTTAGCAGAGAGATATAATGTCATGTATACTATTTTCATAAAGAACAAAATCAGATTTCCTTCATATATATTCTGTCTTTTAAAATACAAACCATATAACAAAGTGAGGATTGCTTTAAAATTGTCATCCACAGACTCACTTTTTAGTAGGCTGAACCTATGGCGTCTTTGAATATCAAAGTTATCAAGGGTGACTTTAAGAGCTATATGAACAATGTACAACCACACCAGTTGAAGTACATTGAGCTTATCATTTTTGAGTAAGCTTTATCAGTGAACGTTTCACAGAAGGAGGGTTATGACCAGGCAAACTCCTTAGCATGTCAACTGTGATAATGCATAGTACATGAAATGTATTATAGTAATTAGTAATAAAGGGGCATTTTCCTGTATTTTCACCACCCACTCAAGAATATCATTGATAATATCTTAGAAGAACTTTTAACTGAAGTAAAGCAAATAAACTTCCTTTTGATCTTTCACATGAAGTTTGAGAAAGCTCAGGGATTCTCTGAAGGCTCTAGATTTTTCTGTTAATTTACTATAAACAATGTTAAACCTAAAACTGAGGAGATAAGGCATAAATCGAACAACAGCTAGGCCTGAAGAAATGAAATGCTAATTAGCAAGACCTCCCATTTTTGACATATGTCACTGGTCTTTGTGAATAGTGAGTTCCATTCCTACAGATTACTTTGAAATAGGTTTAAAGTCACAGTGCAATCAGAGATGATGAATAGGTATATCTGAGGGTACTGCAGCTCAATCCATCTTCATTTTTCAAATTGTTGCCTACCTTTAGAGAAAATGGATGTGGCCATTACCTGCTGGGAAGATGAGGTTATAAGCAGGTATTGTCAAAGGTAAAGGAATGACTTATATCTGAGTTATAAAGCCAGTGTACATGGTTTCATTCATTTCCTATAACAAAATAATCTTGAAGCATTAACAATTTTGTTTGAAATCTGTTTCACTATGAATGCAGATTAAGCTCAAAATTAATCTTAAAGTGCTTTCATTGGTATGTTCAATTCATTCTTTTTTCTGTTTTCGGTGAGACAGTGTATTGCTATGTAGTCTAGTCCAGCCTCAACCTTGTGATCCTCTTGCCTCAGCCTTCCAAGTGCAGGAAGTAACAACCAGAGTGCAAGCCTTAGAGTTTTTTCCTTTCCATCCTTTAAGTTACAAACAATGAAAGTGTCCCGCCTTCCGCCAATGGGACAAGTATTTAATACCTGTCACTGTGGAGAGGTCAGGAAAGAGGATGATGAATTCAGGTGACAAGATCTCAGATTTTGAGTAGCTTGAGATATAGTGAAAGTGCAGGAACATACCAACAGAACCATCATTTAAATAATTACATTAGTGTGCACAACAAAGAGGGCAGAAAAGCTGTCACAGCAAGTGTCAGGCTAAGACAGCATTTTAGAGAAGAGACAAGAAATTCACCACCAATATAACTAGAGTTGATGGAGAGGCTACTGGCTGCATGTTGAGATGTGGGAAAAGCAATCTGCTTGGGTTGTAATAGGGTATCTATCTCTAAACAGCAGTGTTGTATATAAAATGGCTATATTGATACTCACCATCTCATATTGCTGTTCTGAGAACCAAAGAAGACAATAAGTCTCATGAGGAGATGACTGTTTCGGCCAAGAGGACAATGATTACATTCATGATTATTGTTTCCCCAGTTTAAGCAATAGTCTAGTGCTATATGAAATATAGTTAGATATGTTAATTTTGCTTTTCCCCAATTGCAGCAAAAAACAAAACAAAACAAAAATGCCTGCTTGGACCCTTTCTTGCTTCTTGCCTCATGAATTTTTATAAGTTGAACTCCTAGAAAGGTCTTTGGATAAATCATGATGAGATAAAGTATTTTAATTGGGGTGTTTGCTTGATTTGACAGTTACTGAGTTTGGCTGTACCCCAGATTTGCAGATTGATAAATTAACAGTTTCTCAGACCTTCTGTGTTTCCATCCTTATCTTCATTGTTTTTTTTTCCTTTCTTTTCCCTTTTCTCCTGAGCTGTGAAGGGCTATGATGTGAGAACTTTTCCAAACATATGGCAGCTTTCCAATACAAATCACTGTCCCTGGTGGCTGTAACTGGCCTTAGTTGTTACATGAAAAATCCTTCACCTTGACACTCCTCTCTAAAATGATAGAACACAGAGAAATCAAGACTTTGATATAAGCAGCACACCCAGCTCTCTCTTCTACCTTCCCCGCTTACTTCTCTGGGGGTTTTGGTTAGGTGGGAAAATTGAACTTTGCAGGGAGAACAGAAGCAATGGACATAAAAATAATGGGGGGGGGTGGTTGCTCATGCCTGTAATCCTAGCTACTCAGGGGACTGAGATCTGAGGATCAAGGTTCAAAGCTAGCCAGGGCACACTGAAGTCTGTGAGCCTCATCTCCAATTAACCACTAGAAAACTGGAAGTGGTGCTGTGACTTAAGGGGTAGGGCAGTAGCCTTTAGCTGAGGAGCTCAGGGACAGCACCCAGGCCCAGAGTTCAAGTCCTACAACCGATAAAAAAAAATGGAAGAACTGTTTTGTGTGGTCTTCATAGACCTCCACCTTCTTGAACTATTTTGGTGCATTGTTTTCTTCCTCTCTCATTAGTGGAGACTCCAACTGACTTGATTGTAGACAGAATTCCAGTCAGATCACCTCATCAGCTCCACTCAGGTGCCAGTAACCTTGCCCCAACATGGCTTCTTTCATTGTTTCCCAACTTTGCTTGAGACACTTATTGACCACGTATAGTCCAAGAACCCTTTTGTGGAGAAGGTTCTAAAGGGGAGCCTGGGGTCTGACTTTTGCCCATGCAGCGGTAATGCCCAGGAGATGGGACCTTTGGAAAGTACTGTTTTGGTCTTTCCCAAGGACTTTATCAGCTCCTTGGCCTTTCTCTGAATCCTATGACATTCTGACATTAGTTTTTTGCTCATAAGGGATGTGTGTTGGGGTGGTGAGGGAGAAGAAGAGGGATAGGGAGAGGAGGGGAGGGAAGGGAAGGAGAGAGGGAGAGCATTAGGAAGAAAGGGAGGGAGGGAAGGAAGGAAAGAGAGAGGGAGAAGGAGGAGTGTACAAGAGTATGAGAGCAAGTTTAGGAGGCAGCTGCCATCCCTGTGAAGGTATAGAAATAGGACAGCAAATGGGCTCCGATCCCCTCCTAGCTGTCTCCCAATTCTGGTACCCTTGTCCTGAGCTATCTCCACCATGCTCTGGCCTTTCTTCAAGTTAGGCCACCAAGTCGCTACAGTCAGAAACCTTAAAGTCCTTTGGAAAAGGGCTTAATTTAGTTTTTCTAGCAATTAACCCATTTGAAATATTAAAAAAGTTCCTCCTCTTTTCATCTTCTTCTTCTTCCTCTCTTTCTAAACATAAGCCCAAGGACTTTATCAATATTTTCCCAACGAAGAAACACACAAGGACAAGAAGACTGGATGAGATGATCAGTATCGTTTGCCATAGGCCATTAGGTAGATGTGAAGGAGGACCATCATGTAATAGCATTGCATACCCCTGGCATTTTTTTTTAAAGGAACAAAACATACATGTTGGTTAGCATGTGAAGTAAAAACTTTTAAATGAAATGGAAGGGCATGAATAGGAGCTGCTTTCTCTGTCACTTCAAGTCAACCTATAAGGGCCACAAATAACCTGGGGGTGGAGCTTACAGGTGCAGGATGAGGCCTCCTAATCCTTTCTGAAAAATGGAAAGGGGGTTGCTGGGCAGAAGAAGGTGGCTGTGATGGTGACCATTGGAATGGTCAGGACTGTGATGCTCCAGTGTTTCTCAGGGCTCAGTGTGTGCATGAACTGGTGCATGGTCATCCTGGATCTTGTTCAAGAACACTACCTGACAGACGGAACATACCAACAGAGGTGATTGTCAGGGAGCGAGAGTGGAGGAAGAAGCTAAGCTTAGGACTCATTTTACTCTGAGAGCTTCAAGTGAAAAACCCTTTAGAAAAGAAGAATGAAAAGGAAGGAAGGAAGGAAGGAAGGAAGGAAGGAAGGAAGGAAGGAAGGAAGGAAGGAAGGAAGGAAAGGGAAAGCTACTTAAGTGTCTCTGTGTTTGTGGAAGAGAAAGTTCATACCACAGAGAAAATTTATGCCACAGTGTTGTGATAGGCGGGACATTTCCTGCCACTTTGGATCTTCCTTCCACTCTTGACCTTAGAGGTGGGAGTCGAAACCATAGCCAACAAAGTGGGTGGGAAATGGGAACATACAATATTGAGAACAGGAAGGAAAGTATCAGCTTTTCCTTTCACTACCACTTATGGATTGCTGTCCTGTGCTGGGCCGGCTCTAGGAGAAAGAATTAGCTCTTATATTGATAATATTTTAGTTATTTCACTGGACTGTAGAACTTTATTAAGACTGACTAAAGTCTTCAGTCTATCCAAGTTTCATTCAGGCATGCAGAAAAACTAAACCAACCGGATAAGTGAAAAATGAGAGCAAGTTACAAAAAGAAAGTTGCCTTTTGATTGCATCTCACAGACCTGCTTAGTTGAGTAGATGATGAACTAACATATAATGACAGATCATGTGAGAGACATTATGTTAAAACCATTGCTTGGGAACCAGATCTATGAAATGAGCAAACGTCTAACTACTCTGTACTTTTCTCCTTTATAAAAAAATTTTAAATGCATTGTTTTGATCATTAAACAAGCTACATATTTACGGTATCTAAAAACAACTGCTGGGCACATAGTAAACAGAGCCGGGGAGGGGGTTGGGAATCAAATGTTACTGAAGATGATTATAATTTTATGATTACCTGTAACTATACTAAAGTATAGTACATGTTTAAGAGATTTCAATATACTACTGAAAGTAGTTGAAACTTTGCAAACACAATTTAAAGAGAATAGCTCTATTATTCTGCTTAATATGATAATTTATCTAGTGAACACTCTTCAGTATTTTCAAAAATGCAAACATATATTTGCCTTTCTCAAAAAGGAAGGCTTATTGTGCCTTTAAATTAACATTGAAAATTACACATACCATGCTGTATGAGCTTCTAAAATTTTTTATGTCAAAGTGTCCATACTCTGCTAGTTAGCAAAGCCCTACCCCAACCTACCTTCTCACTTTTTGTTCACATTATTGGTTTCTGGTGGGACAGTGTGTTTCCTCTCGCCAAGTCCCAGCTCTGCCATTGCACCTGTAATCTTCATATCAAGATTCCATTTCCTCTTCCCTTGATCTCTTCCACTTTCTCTCTTATCTCCCCATCTACTCTCTGTCCACTCCCTTCTTTCTGTCTCTTTCACCTTTCTGTCAGTCTCCCTTCTTTTTTGTCTATCTCTGTCTCCTCTTTGTCCATTCCCTCTTCTCTTCTATTCTGTTGTTCCAACATTCCTAGAAATCAAGTGAACGTCCTTTCTAGTAACTGCTCCCCTTTTGTCCTATTTCAACTTCATTTTCAGTTTACCTATTTATGTATCTAGCTTTAAGTCAAAGGGGTTTCAATTCAACATGTCAGTTTATAAGTAAAATGCATCTCCATCAGTATCATTACCTCCCTCAGTTTATTCTTTCATCTTTTCTTTCTCAACCAAGTCAACAAGAAAAATCCTAACAGAACAACAACAAAAAAGTCTTCAGTGTATAATAGCATTTAAAAACCAATCAGAGCTTTGGGCAAGAGGTGAGAAAAGGAGAATGATACAGGTAACTAATATGAAATAACCACATGCTGTGATTTTCCCCACTTTCTTGATTTGAAAGTGGGAAGTATCTTAATCACATAACTCCTATAGAGCAGAGACAACCTTACCAATCTTGTCTACTTTGTTCATATTCTCCTTTGCTTTAAAACAAATCTGTAGGCTATAACTGAAATGTAGCAAATAGCTAATATTGCATGACTGGTAAGTTTTGGCCTGATATATCAATCAAGTTAATTAACTTGTTCATTGTGTTTCTAGAATTCTCATTTTCTGTTCATCCCTAAAGATCAGCTGACATTCGCATGAATTTTATATAAATGGAATCAAACATCAAGCATTTTCTTTTAAGTTTGGTTTATTTCACTCAGCACAATTATTCTGAGACTCAGATTAACAGCTCACCCCCTTTTATTGCCAAATAATATTCCACTATATGCATATGGCACAATGTGTCTATCCATTCATGTGTTGATAGATATCTGGGCTGCCTTTAGCTGTTTGTTATCATAAATAAAGCTGCTATGAACATTCTTGTATAAGTCTTTTGTGTGGGCATATGCTTTCATTTCTCTTCATACACACAGGGGAGGGATGGCTGAGTTACATTGTATGGCAGGTTTACGTTGAACGTTTTATGAACTGACATATTATTTTCCAAAATGGTGGACTACTTGAAACATTTAACATATTTGCAATATTCATTTTGGGGAGGTAAATTACATGAATGGGAGACACATTGGATTCAAGACTGTGAATAGTGTTAAAGATGCTAAAGAGAAATTATGTCTACTCAGCTATGTCAAGTCATAGGAACGAACCCTTTTGTGTGTGTCTTACTCAGCAACAGACTGCAGATATTCAGCAACGTGAGGACTTGTGCCAAACAGACATGCATTCACCCACCAAATAACAGCTGTCCTTGGACGGCTGCTGATTAACCAGCAGGCCTGTGATAGCACTGAGGCTTAAGCAGGTGGCCCTGGGCCAGGAACATAACTATCTCATTCATTTCAATGTTTCTGGCGACATTCACTACGTATGTCATTTTATCTTGATGAGGCTTCCAATTTTCATTACTCCTTTGGGAAATCAATTTCAGAGAAGCTGCTGATGGCACGGTGTGGATGTGTGGAGGTATGCATGTGTGTATATCCTCATTCAACACATTTTCTCTTGCTTCAGTAAGAGTGAAGGGCATAGTTATCGTTTGAGTTATGACTATCTGAATGACTGCTTGCATATGGAGTCTATAACATTGATTTTTCAAGCTTCCAGAAGTGGAATTAAGAAGAACGAAAGGGTAGGAGTGTGGGAGAAATAGAAGGACTTGAGCAAGTACCTAAGGAGAGAGGCTCAGGGTTTGCCTTATGATCATGACGTTGGGATAATCTGAGGCACAACAGGTGCTTGGGAGGTGCTTTCCTGGCTTATAGCCATTGGTTATCCTGAGAATATAACCACTCTCACTGCTGCCCACTCATTTGTAAATGCACAATCACTGACAGTGAGGCCAGCCAGGTGCATTCAACTCCAGACCTTCAAGTGCAGTGTCTTCCAGGTTCATGTATATTCCAGATCCCTCTTCTAAATACAAGCCTTAAACACTTTGCCAAACTGAACAAACTTCAGTCTCTCTATCTCCAGAGAGATTTCACTTAAATCTGGGAATTTTTACATTGGGCAAGGTACAGACTATCTGAACCTCGGTGCATTGGTGTAAGTTATCAAGCTGGTAAATTAATAACAGATAGATAGACTTTCCTGCCCAGGCTGGCCTCTAACTATGATCTTGAGACATCACCCTTCTGATCAGCTAGGATTACAGGTGTGAACCACTGGCACCTGTTAATATGATTCATTTTTATTCTGCTGACTTCTCCACCTCAGCCAGAATCCCCTGACCACACATGCACACATAGAAACAGACTGGAAATATATCCAGAATATAGAGACACAGTGATGGGAAGATTTGACTAGAAAAAAATGGAAAAGAGCTGGGTATGAGAATAGACATCATATTAAAAATTTGAAATGAAAAAATAAAAATCATAGACCAAGTGAAATATTATTTAAAATTAATTTGATAAGGATAGCCTTTTGTGTGTGTGTGTGGGGGGGGTTATGGGGCTTAAATTCTGAGCCTGGGCATTGGTTCTCAGCTCTTGAGCTCAAGGCTACCATGCTAAAATACAGCCTTTTAACTATGATGTGATTACTATTAACTGTTACTTTTAACTATTATGTGATTTTTCATCATTATTTCATAGAATTTCTACTCAGACTACTTAAAATGCTTATATACTAACAAGAAAAGAGCCCAGAGACATATAAATGTAAAAGTTAGCAAAGGGCATGGACTGACAATTTGCAGAAATAACAAAGTTGACTTCTCATAAAACAAAATGATTAGGTAAATACACATGAATAAAATACAATTTCCACCCATAATGTTGGTCAAAGCAAAATTGTTTTAGTCAGAAGTGAAGGTTAAAGAATTATATCTGAAAATAATCCTTAAAAGTGTTTTAAACCCTAGAGGTCCTTTCATTTAGCGTCATACTATATGGCCTTATGTATCAAGGTTTTGCTCTATTGCAAATCTCTACTAGGAGAGCCCAAGGTTTCTACTGATTATGACAAATGAGGATATATTTGTATTTGGTAATTTGAAATTGGATAGGGAAAAGGGGAAAACAAGATGAGGGGTGGGAGTGGGGGGGAGGGAAATGGGGATCAAGACATGTGAAAGGGTATCAATGTATGTGAATTAATGCACCTCCTATCTGGCAAATATCATGTAACCCTTCTATTAATTACAATAAAAATATGGAGAAAAATAAAATAAAATCCCCCCAAAAGAAAGTGTTTTAAAATAAAAATAAGTACCTTGTAATTCCATAGACAGTCAGTTGGCCATCCCAAAGAAATTCTTAGCACATTTGCACAGAGGTGAGTAGATGTGTGTAATACCAGAAACAATTTCTTTTTATTGTTTTGTTTTCAAGTAGTTGTACAAAGGGATTTCCATTCCACAAGTCAGATTATGAGTAGAATGCATCTTCATCAATGTCACCCCTTCCCTTGAGAAACACTGTCTAAAAAAGAAAAGGAAAAAGGATAGCCTAAAATGTTCGTCTCTTGAGAGAAATACAGCAAAGAAAGTCGATGTTAAGATATTAAATATAATACAACTTAAAACTGTAATAATTTTAATTTAAAAAATAGCTGAGACATTTTATCATGTCACTCTTTGACCAAAATATCTGACTATATCTGACTAGCATGTGCATGTTTGTGTAATCCCCCAAGTGAGGTTTATAAACTACCTATTCAAAATCCCTTGAGGTACCCAGAAGAAAACAAGTCCCTCAGGCTTCACTCTCATTTGGATTTAATTCCATAGATGTAGAATGGTCTCAGGAATTTGCATCTTAAGAGATACTCAAGATCAGAGCTAAATAGCACAGTATTAGTGATTCCATTAGGCCCAGTGTTAGTGGGAATTCAGAGCTTCTTGACAGGTTTTTAATTCCTGGTTCTCTTTAAGATTAGATTAACATTAAAAGGGTATTTGGGAACAGGAGACTGTAATTTAGTAGCTAATTTTTCAAAAATGTTGCCCAACCACTTGTGTTTGTGGATACAGGTGTTGACCTGAGCTTACCTGAGCTGGCTACTTGTATGCAGATCCACACCTGCCTGATCCACACCATAGAATGTGGCCTCTATTCTGCTTTCTGTTGGCAGGGATCATGGTTGTACTTTGCTTTTATATACAGTCTCATTGCCGCAGGTACCAGTAGAAACAACTTCAGATGTGTAGCACTTAAGTATTCCAGTTATTTGTTTAGTATTCCTCTTTTAGGGCCTCAAGAGCATACAGATTTACTAATTCTATATCTCCAGTAGCCAGCATAATTCATGCAGATCCATATAAAGTAGTGTGCTATTCATATGTGATTTCTACCATGAGCTGTTTTCATTTTTTGGGAAATCAATCAAGAAATTACAGTCTGTGCCCAATGAAAGTCACTCTTCATTTTTATTTTATTTTTCCTGCTTTCACATTTACATAATATAGAGGGAATGCCAACACATACAAAGCATCTATTATTATTATTATTTACCATTTTGATTTGGAAAATGTAATAAAATGATCTACTGATACCAGTTTTTAAAGAGATGGGGTCACAGGACATTTGAGATTACATTGTATTTTTTCCATTATGTTTTCATCCCCTTTTTTGGATTTTTACACCTATGGTTATTAAACTTGTTGAAGTGTCTGTTTTCTTTCATGGACTGTTTTGTTGTTTTTTTTGGGGGGGGGCAGATGGCAGGTCCCAGTCTGGTATGCAGAAATTCACGAAGTATTTGGTGAATTAGGGCATCTTGAATATTACATGACTTCCTAGGAAATATTCAAATAAGTTAAATAAGTTAAATCTATATGCTCACTTTCAATAAGGCAATGCATCTTTCATTTCTCAAGAAAAAGGTCTCAAACCGTAAAGCATATAATGTTTTTTTTTTCTTTTTGGTCAGTCCTTGGGCTTGCACTCAGGACTGTCCTTGTACAGTGGGAACTGTCCTTGGACATTTTTTTGCTCAAGGCTAGTGCTCTGCCACCTGTGTCACAGCATCACTACTGTTTTTTGTGTGTATTTGGTACTGGGGAATTGAACCCAGGGTTTCGTGCATGCTAGGTGAGCATTCTACCACTAGGCTATGCTCCCTGCCCCAAAATGCCTTTTTTTGGAAAAACAGCTTTGTTGATTTTTATGCTAATATGGAATTTCAGTTTAAGAAATGCTGAAGTAATCAATAAGATAGTGCCAATAGAACTGGTATTTAACAAATACTTACTAATATACTATTCTTACTTCCTTAGGGCATTTGTTGCCATCTCTAGTAAGACAAGAAATTGTACTAAGTAAAATATAGGCATCCTAGGGGTTTGGCCTAGTGGTAGAGTGCTTGCCTAGCATGCACGAAGACCCAGGTTCAATTCCTCGGTAACCCACATACATAGCAAAAAGCTGGAAGTGGTGCTGAGGCTCAAGTGGTAGAGCTCTAGCCTTGAGAAAGTCCAAGGGCAGTGCTCAAGCCCTGAGCCCAAGCCCAGGCCTGGTAAAAAAAAAAAAAAAAAAAAAAAAATATATATATATATATATATATATATATATATAGGCATCCACTGAATTCTAAGACTCTTAACAACTAAAACCTTGCTTTTCTGTGATGGCAACTTAAGAAAAGTGACTCAGAGTTTAGTTCTGTTCTTTCTGTTGTTTTTAACTTTCAATGCAATTTCTGCCCTTTTCCCTGGTCCTTTAACATTTGAAGATTGAAGGGAGAGGAAGAAAATCAATTGTCCAAATATTGACCCACTTTGCAAAGTTGGAGCCACCTGACTCTACAGCTGCCTGAAAGCTGATAATCCCCACCTTTTACCACCTGCTATTACTGCATTGTCCTTATGTTGAAGGGCCGTGATTATGTCTCATGCTGTGCTGATTTCATGAAAAAGCAATTGAGAGTTACCTCAGAGGCAACTTGTGCTGTGAGGACATTAACACTGACTCAGATTTCAGTTTGTGTCTTGATTATGGGTTTTGGAGGACCAGATGTGCTAAGCATAACACGGCATATTGTTATCTTTATTTATTAGTCTCAACAAGAATTAATCATCGCTAAGCTGATTCTAGTCTTTCCAGACTTTACCCAGACCATCCAAGCTTTGGCATTCATCTGCCACTCATGAATTCATCTATTTTCCATGTCAGCTAATGATAATTTGTCTGGAAGTCCATTTTCAGGCTATGAAGACACGTGCTTCTACCTCTGAAATGCCACTGAGTTAATCAGGACTGTACCATGTGCCAGGTGGTCCCTGTCAATCGAAGTGCCTTGAAATGCTTTCTAACTTCAATGGTCCAGATTGGATGAAAGTGTTCAAAAATCAACTGCTAACAATCTTACTCATTCCTGTGTACACAGTTCCTAAATTGTCACCTGAAGTTCAAAGGATATTTGTTGAAAAGTATAAAAACATCTTTGACTGCCTGCAGAAATTGAGTACAGTTTGAGAATATATAAATTTGGCTTTCCAAGGGATAAAAAATATTTATACTCTAAAAGCCTCCTCTTCCTCCTCTTCTTCCTCCTCCTCTTCCTCCTCCTCCTCCTTTTCCTCCTCCTCTTCCTCCTCCTCCTCCTTTTCCTCCTCTTCTTCCTCCTTCTTCTTCTTCTTTCTTTTTTGCCAATAGAATCTTACTGACTTTTCTGCCCTGGGCTGGCTTTGAACTGTGATCCTTAGCCTCCTGAATACCTAGGATTATAGTTGTAAGCCACCAGTAAGAGGCTTAGTAACTGTTGCTGGGTAACAGATAACAAGTTTGGCAACTTAAAACAATATGAGTTCATTAGCTCATAGATCTGTAGGCCAGAAGTTCTTCACAGCATAACCTGGTAAATCCTCTACTCAGGATATCACCAGCCTGAGATAAGCATTGTCCAAACCCAGTTCTCATCTGAAGACTCCAGAGGAAAAATCACTTCCACACTCACTTTTCATTGGAAGAAATTGTTTGCTTGAGGCTGTAAACTGAAGTTCCACTTCTCTTCTTGGCTGTCAGTAGGAGTCTATCCTGTCTCTAGAGATGATATATACTCCTTACCATGTGGTTCTTCCAAGTTGTAGACAGCAATGGCATGGCATCAGGCATCCTTGTGCTTCAACTTGTTGAATTTCTTTCTTTCTAATCTCCAGACCCAGACTGTAGAGCTTTATATGAACAGGTTAGTCCCTCATGGGTAAAATTTCAGCACTTAAGGTTGATTGAATTTGAGTCTATCTGCAAAACCCTTTTGATATGTCATATTACATAATCATTATTGCTGTAGATAGTACCCACAGTTGATGGGGTGATACCATAGAAGGGTGAAGATTATTTTGGATCTTTCTGTAATAGTTCCTTATACCAGGGCTTTGTTCTGAGCTTATTATTGGTAGCTGTGTGTGTGTGTATATGTGCATGCATATGTGTGCACACATATGTGTGCCTTGTACTTGTGCATGTGAGAGAAAAATGTGTTATGTGTGAGAGATTGGATTATTCTAGCCCTTGAAGTCAGTTCGACTAATTGATGCAATAGGTTGCGATGATCTCATTTTAACATCAAGTATACTTTTATCTTATAAACTTTTAGATGGCTCTTTCTGCTTTACCCTTTCTGCTTTGCCTAGTTAAATTTTTCTTGTATGTGTGTGCTAGTTCTGAGCAAGAAAGTCCTTAAGACTCTTTACCTCTAGTTAACCAGCAAAAAGCCAGAAGTAGAGGTATAGTTCAAGTAGGAGTGCCAGTCTTGAGTGAAAAAGTTAAGGGACAAGGCCTAAACCCTGATTTCAAGTCCTGCTACAGGTACAAAAAAGCAGATTAAAAAAAAAAAGTAAAGCCATCAGCACCACCATGTTCTTTGCAGCACTATTTACCATAGTCAAGAAATAGAATAACCCAGATGCCTCTTAATGGATAAATGGATCAAGAAAGCGTCATTGAAATGATGGGACAAAGAGTAAACAAATACAGCAGTGATATTAGACACTATGTTGAAAATGAACTGTACAACTTGTGGGGAAGGGAGGTCAGGAGAGAAAACTGGGAGACAATGAGGAAAAAGGTGACATTGTTCAAAAAGAAATGTGCATATTACCTGACATATAATTGTAAGTCTTCTGTATGTCACCTTTACAACAAAAATGCAAAAATAAAAATAAAAAAGAAAATGTGGCATATATACACATTGGAATTCTGCTCATTCATCAGAAAAATGATACTGTATCCTTTATAAGGAAATGGAAAGGCTTGGGAAAATTACTTTAAGCAAAGTAAGCCAGACTGAGAGAAACGTAGGTGGCATGATTTCTGTGCTTTTTATTTTGCAAGTAAACACACTGGGTGGTATGCAATTGGTCACAAATGAATTAACTGAAGTATAATACTCTATGGAGAGCTCAAATAGTATAATTGTTTAGAAAGACTAAGTCAAAGCCTAACACAATAAGCACCAGGAAATAATGTGGTGTGGAGGTGGGGCCAAGGAGAGAGGGGTAGATGGATAGAGACGGGGAGAATGGAGAATACAGTCCAGCATTTATTGTATATGCCATAAAATTAAGAAAAATAAGGGAAGAAGAGGGTTAAGGGGGGTGAAAATGTTGAAGAAATGACACAAATCAAGATCCATTACATACTGCTTTGTTAAATGGCAAAAAAAAAACCATCCCTTAATACATATCCTACAAAGTTAAGTGGGTGGGCTGGGAGAGGTGGGTAGAATATTGAATGGTGTGACACTGATCAAGACATGCTCTATTCATAAACTGCTTTCTTGAATGACAACTCCTTTGTACAACTACTTAAAGATAATAAAAATATTCAAAAATTACTCTTTGGGCAAATAAATTAAAAATTAAATGCAGGAAAAAAACTCATTATTGGTAGTTACCAGAAATGGCAATGACTGCTGATTTGATGTGCTAGGAACAGCTGTACTAAATGACTTCTCTATCATCTCATTTTAATTCTCACCAATATTCCATGATTTAGAAATTCTCACCCTATATACAGATGAGAAAACTGAGGCACTAAAAGGATAATTCATTTGTCACGGTCAGAGTTAGTAAACAGTACATCAAAATTTCAAGCCCTGACAGGTTGAGAAAAGTGTGTACTCTAACCATGAAGGATAGGTTCACTTCCAATAAGTTGGTTTAAAAGATTGGAATAGCCAGATGTGAAAGAATTCAATAAAATTAACAATATTAATTATCTTCCAAACTGTTCTCCCTTAAGTATACACATACACATAGAAATTTCTCTTTAAGCTTTACTTCAAATTGTTGTATTTCTTTTATTTTATGCCATTTTCCCTTATAGCTGAGGCCTCAGAACAGAAATAAAGAACAAAGTCTCTTAAGAGCAAAAATAGCTACATGGATAACCCCTAGAGACAACAGAAAACTCACACATGAGCCCTAAGGGCAGAAGAGGCAATAGTAGCTCTTTTTAAAGCGGAAGTAGATGCCTATTCTTAATTTGCTGCACGTTTGATGTACAACATCTAGGTTTGCTACTTGAACATGTGGGTTTCTCTTTGTCCTTAGTATTAAAATATGATGACAGTTAATCCATAGATTAAGGAATGCTTTGTATAGATGTACATGCATACATGGAATAAAGTGCACAATTAATGAAGTTTTAAGTGTAATTGTGACAACTTTCAAGGACACTTGGATCTGAGTTCTGGGATAGGTGTTTAACAGATGGCTATGAGGAAGACACAACAGTGTTTTAGCTGCCTGGTGTGGCTTTACACTTATGTGCCAGTAACAGGAACCGAGAGCAGGGATAATGTGTTCCAGACGGTTCATATTCAAAAGCATCATGAGGAAACTTTGGGTGACCAACTGCTCCAATGAATTTACATAACAGCACCAGGAGACCTTGTGTCCCAACTGCTAGGGAGGCTTCAAAATACCGAAGACAGCTTTCTGAATGTTCCAGAAAGATTGTGAAAATAGTTATGGAAACTGGTAATGATTTATTAGTGCTCATTGACAATGCCAAACCAAGCTTGGATATTAAATATCAGGCAGAGGGAAGGTGAAGGATCTTGGGTTGAATCTGCCTTTTACTGAACAAGTTCCTCATTTCTCCGTGGGTTTTTTTCCCACCAAAGTGAAAGCATTGGTTAGGATCAATGGTTTCAGTGCGGACTTGGGGGGAAGAAAGAGCTTCCTATTTCCCAAGTTATCAGGACTTTTTGAGAGAGAGGGAAATAAAAAATGATTTAAAAACACACTCAAAATATAAAAGTTTACATTAAAAATTGTTCATTTCTAATTTAAAATTCAGAAATTGTGAGACATTTATGTTTTTTTGAATAGGAAAAATGAAATTTCAAATGTTGAAAACTTGTGTGTTGGAAAGTACATTCTAGTCCTGGGTAAAAACTTTGGCTAATAGCTAGAGGAAATGTTTATACTTTTTTGGGTCAGTAAATGCAAGAATTTGGCAGGTGCCTGATTGTGTACTCTGTATCCACTCTGTATCAGGAACCAGCAGATCTTGGAATACAGTAGTGAATGGAGAACACCAAGTTCTTGTGCCCCCCCATCCCAAAGAAACAGTTACGTATAGGTTGGGTAACAAATACTATAAAGGGATGCTCAGAAGTGTGGAGGGAGCTAAGAGGTCTATCTCAGAGTCCCTTTCCCTGAACTACCCGTTGTCTAGCTATTGTTAGGCCTGTCCCTGTAACTGACATCCACACAGAATAGCCTCAGTTAAAATGTCTGACCCTGAGCAAATTCAGTGACTGAGGAGCAGAGAATGTTAGAGGGTGAACAGTACACAAAGCACACTGCATCTGAGAATGAAGTCGGTGACAAGAAACTCCCTGAAAGTTGTTGAATAATAAGGGCTAGGAGGGATGAGGGAAGTGAGAGAAAACAAGTGGATTAATTGGATTCCAAGACTGAATATGCCTGGGTAAAATGATATCAATGTTAAATAGGTCTTGTCCAGGGTATCGTAACAATGGAAAGGAGAAGAGTGAAGGAGAGGGTAAAGGAGGGTAAGCATGGTCAAAATATATGTACGCATGCACGCGCGCGCACGCGTGTGTGTGTGTGTGTGTGTGTGTATGTGTGTGTGTGTGTGTATCCTTGAGTTTGAACTCAGGGCTAGTTCTCTACCACTTGAGCCATAGCTCCACTTCCACTTCCAGCATTTTTTTCATGGTGTTTAATTGCAGATCGAAGTCTGTCAGATTTTTTCTGCCTGGGGTGGCTTTGAACCATGATTCTCAGATCTCAGCCTCCATCATATCTAGGATTACAGGTACTTTGAACATTCAGCTCAGAATAAAGTTAAAAAAAAGTAAGGAAGGAAGAATTGACTTTGTCCAAAAAGAAATGTACTCTTTACCTGACTGCTGTAGCTGTTTGCTGTAACCCCTGTGTACAAAATCTTTACAACAACAATTTTTTTAAATATAAATAATTTTCAATGTGACATCAAGGTTCTAATTTTTTTTTTGGTCTTGTGGCTTGGACTTGAGCCTAGGCACTGTCCCTGAGCTATTCAGCTCAAGGCTGCCACCCTATCCCTAGAGTCACAGTGCCACTTCTGGTTTTCTAGTGGTTAATTGGAGATAAGAGTCTAATGGTCTTTAGTGCCCAGGATGCCTTTGAACCACAATCCTCAGATCTCAGCATCTGGAGTAGCTAGGATTACAGGTGTGAGCCACCACTCCCGGCTAATTTTCATTCTTTTAAAAAATTGTGTTTTTTTGAGTTTTTGAGTGTTTCAAAGGCTCTTGTAATACTCTATAAGTTTGTAAAACTCTGACTCAGCACTTAAACTTGTTCTCCTGCCTCTATCTGCCATGCATAAGCCATTGTGCTGTACTTAAGGTTTTGACTTTATGAAGAAGAAATTCAGAATAAAAATTAGATCAAAACTTGCCTCATATGCTGTCATAAATCCAAAAAAATTAGGAGAGCTATCTGTCTAGTTAATAAATGGTGACATTTAGGCCTGGGTTTCATTGCACATGTGTAGGTGATAAGAAATTGGTTATAACTCCTTGATGGAAAAACTGCCAAGGGTCTCTTGATGTCAATTGAATAAATAGATGCCTTTTAGAAACAGAAAATGAAGAAGACAGATGACTGACTGTTGAGGAATCACAATAGTAATAGTTAGCTATCTATTAAATGTATATTCTATTCTTTATCCATTTGTCCACTGAGGGACATCTGGGTTGTTTCTATATCTTGGCTATGGTAAACAATGCTGCAATGAACATGCTTGTACTGATAGCTTTAGTGTGGCCTTGTTTATGTTCTTTTGGAAAATGCCAAGGAATGGAATAGTTGGGTCATAGAGAAACTCTATGTTTAGTCTTTTGAGAGCCTCCACACTGCTTTCCAAAGTGATTGAACAACTTCACATTCTCACTACACTTAGTATCATTCTCTTTTAGCCACATCTCTATCAGCATCTGTTAAGTGTTAGTTTTCGTGATAGTGGCTATTTTAACTGGGGTGAGGTAGAATCTCAATTTTGTTTTGATTTGCATTTCTTTTATGGCCAGAGATGTTGAACATTTCCTTTTTATTTTATTTTATTTTTTTATTTTGGGGGTTGTGGGGTTTAAACTCTGGGCCTGGGTACTATCTGTGAGTTCTTCAGCTCAAGGCTAGTGCTCTACCAGAACAACTTGTAGATAAGATTCTCATGGTCTTTTGTGACTGTGCTGACAGTGAACTGAGAATCCTCAGATCTCAGTCTCTTGAGTAGCTAGGATTACAGGCATGAGCCATCAGTGACCAGCGATGTTGAACATTTCTTCATGAGTCTATTGGCCATTCTGACTTCTTCTTCTGAGAAGTCTGTCTTTAGCCCATTTATTAATTGGGTCATTGTTTCTTTGAGGGTTTACTTTTAGGAAGGGGTAATTTTTTTTAGCTCAAACTATATATTTTAGATATGCGGCTCTTGATGCACAGCTAGTAAAAAGCCCATTCTGTGGGCTTTCTATTTACCTTGCTAGCTATGTAATTTGCGATGCAGAAACGCTGTAGTTTTATGTAATCCCAAGCCAAAAACACAGGATGGAAGAAAAACAATCTTTTTGACAAATAGTGCTGGTGGAATTGGCTATACACACGCAGAAAACGGAACCTGGAGTCTTATATATAAAACCCTCCACCAAAATCAATTCCAAATGGATCAAAGACCTCAATGTAAGGCCATGAAAATACTACAGGAGGGTGTAGAAAAGCATTAGGGCTCCTAGGCATGGTTTGAAGCTTCCTAAGTGAAGGTCCAGAATCACAGCAAATTAAAGAAAGAGTGAATAAATGGGATTGCATCAAACTCAAGTGTTTCTGTATGGCAAAAGACATAGCTGGCAAGAAAATAGAAAGTCCACAGAATGGGAGACTTTTATTGCCTTTTTATAATTTTAATCACCATTGCATTTTTGTATTTTCATGTTCAGTAATATTTCTGTGTTTGTTTTTTAACCCTCTCTGACTTGGTTCTAAGTTATTTAATTCAGAGACACTATGTTTATTTATATGCTCTCATAAGGTTGAGTACAGTGACGAACATGTATTAAGAGTTTAGTAAATTCTTTTTCATAAATTACAGAGGAGTCCTTGGGGTTATACAGCAAAGATACCCAATGTCTTTTTTAATTTTTTTGCTGGTGGGACAGTATGCTTAATCTACTAAAATTTTTCTCAGGGGGTCAGTAAGCATGCGAACATAATTTCTTTAACCTTTCAAAAAGCTTTGACAAACTTCCACACCAGAGGTTATTTAAAAATAAAAATGAGTCACGATGAGATTGTAGGGAATGTTTTGTCATGGTTAGGGAACTGGCTTGGGGATCGGAAACAGCCCAAACCAACTCTTCTAGTAACAAATTCCATATGTTCACAACCTTCCACCCAAAGAAAATAAGGGCCCTTCTCTGAAGGAGAAGGTCATATAGGGGAGGCAACCCCTAAATGATGCACAGCTCAGTTGTAGCTAGAATGTTTTGAAAGAGTTTATAACGAAATCTTCCTTGGAAGCAGAACAACCCGTCAGAAGAGAGAAAACTTGAGAAGACTTCGGGTGGATGCGTGTCATCAAAGGAGTGACTGATGAGTCTGCATGCTGGCAAGGGCTAGAGACGGCATTAGATGAAAAGGAGCACAGGCTTGTTGTAGGTGGTGCTGAGTTCTGATTTATCATGCTAGCCCCAAATGAGGAAATCAAGACTTTTGATTTTTCTCTGCATGTTAAAAATGTTTGATAAACATTTATTGAGAAGAAAGGTCAAACAGTGCTCAGGAGAAGAGCTAAGATAGTAAAACCTTTTCACTTTCTTTTCTGAGAAATTCAGTTCAAACCCAAATTGCTTTTTTCTAATCAGGAGCTATCCACAGTTACTCTACTATGAGTTTTGGGTGCTTACCTCCTCACTGTAAGGAATACTGCTATTCCAAACATATATCTCCTTGTGGGAAGGAAGGAATTTTGAAATAAGAGTGATTGCTAGTTGCTGGGAAATTAGCCTTGGGAAAAATGCAGATTATCTGAAACATATACATAGAGTATCAGAAAAGGAAGTGTTCATTGTGAGAGAAAGTGTGAGTCTCAGTTGAATAAAGAAGTAGCATCTAGAACTACATATGAGGGGATGTTATAAGGTGTACCATACGCCCGGGAAAACCAGCCCATTGCATGGTCAAGGCAGGACTTTCTGGCTAGTCATGAGCTGTGGACCACAGCCTTTCAGTTTGTGTATTACAGCTGCCTATTTGAAGTCTGGAAGTTTCTGCCGCAAATAATCACAGAAAAGGTTAAAATTCCAATCCCTAGCCTTTCCTCCTCCTTTTAAAAAAAGGTTTGAAACAGACAAGGAGTAGGCGTGTGGCTAGTCTTATTTTAGGTGTCAGCCCATCTGCTTCTCAAGCTGAGATTAGAATGGTTCCCAGGAAAATTATGATTTCAAATTACGCAGATAAGAGAAACTCTCCTGCTTAGCCACCCAAATATATAAAGTAGAAGTTGTGCTAGATTGAGCCTCAGCTAGCAATGTGGAAGAATCACTATGAGGAAACAGGACTTTCTCTCTTTCCTTCTCCCTCCCTCCCTCCCTCCCTCCCTCCCACCCTCCCTCTCTTCCTTCCTTCCTTCTTTCCTTCCTTCCTTCCTTCCTTCCTTCCTTCCTTCCTTCCTTCCTTCCTTCCTTCCTTCTTTCTTCCTTCTTGTCTCCCTTCCTGCCCTGAATTTCTTTTCCAACAGCTTAACAACAACACATTATTAGGATAAACAAAAGAACTGGAGGGAGGAAAAAGCCAAAGTTAGAGTGGTGAGCACAGAAGAGGAATTTGCCCTTGGCAAGGCCCAAGGGATAAAGAGCTGAATCAGGGATCCAGGGAATAGGGGACCAGAGCAAGAAGCAGATGGCTGGGCTGAACACAAGCATGGCTTGACCTTCTGAAGGCATCAGAAAGGATGTTTTGTTGTTTTCTTTTTTTGCTTGAGGGCCATGGATTTGAAGAAAGGGAAAGACATTAGAGATTTAATCGTTCTAGTTAAAAAGGATTAATTAGAAGTCCACAAATACCTGAAAGGAAGAAAGAGAAAGGACTGTGTTACTTCTGTAGAGTAAGTACAAAGTCCAGTCAATGTGCTATATCCTGAGGACATTTTGTTGGACTAGAGTCAATCTCAGCTTCATGGGCATTACTATGGAGCCTCTTTTATGAGGATGGAAAAATAGATAAATATATAGAAGGCCTTCAGCGGTCTTCTTTCCCTGCACTGCTTACCATGCTCACCTATCTTTCTACTACAGAACTTTGACAGTTCAGTCACTCTCCCATCTGAGCATTAGTCACATTGAATTATGGCTGTTTGCTTTGCTGAAAGCCCTTGACGGTGCAGACTATACTTTGCAGAATGCATATTCATTGATGGGATAGGCATTGAATTTATTTATTTATTTATTAATAGAAGATTTACATTATATTCACCAGATAGAAGGTGCATTAATTCACATACATTGATACCCTTTCTCATGTCTTGGTCCTCATTTCCCTCCCACCCACCCCCACCCCTCATCTTGTTTCCCCCCCTTCCCTATCCAATTTCAAATAACCAAATACAAATATATCCAATATATCAGATAACAAAGTGAGATACTGTAACAATATGAGATAACCAAGGGACAGCAAGAGAGGTGAGAGATAACATAGTACCATTAAGGACAACAATCACTCATTATATGACTTTTGTTTCAATATCCTAGAGGTCCTTTCATTTAGCGTCATACTGTATGGCCTTATGTATCTAAATTTTGCTCTATTGCAAATCTCTGCTAGGAGAGCCCAAGGTTTCTACTGATCATGACAAATGAGGGAAACCATTGAACCTATGTTCCTTTGAGTCTGGCTTACTTCACTTAATATGATTTTTTCTAAGTCTTTCCATTTCCTAACAAATGGGGCAATATCATTCTTTCTGACAGCCACATAGAATTCCATTGTGTACAAATTCCACATCTTGTTGATCCACTCATCAACTAAGGGACATCTGGGTTGGTTCCACATTTTTGCTATGGTAAATAGTGCTGCAATGAACATCGTTGTGCTAGTGGATTTAGTATGTCCTTGTTTCTGGATGGTTGGGTAAATGCCAAGTAGTGGAATTGCTGGGTCATAGGGGAGTTCTATGTTTAGCCTTTTGAGGCACTGCCACACTGCTTTCCATAGTGGTTGAATGAGTTTGCACTCCCACCAACAGTGTAGTTAGTAGTGATCCCTCCTGGCCACATCCCCTCCAGCATCTGTTGTTATTAGTTTTCTTGATCCTGGCCATTCTAACTGGAGTGAGGTGGAATCTTAGAGTTGTTTTGATTTGCATTTCTTTTATGGCCAGAGATGTTGAGCATTTCTTCATGTGTCTATAGGCCATTTTTGTTTCTTCTTCAGAGAAGACTCTCTTTAAGTCCTTTGGCCCATTTTTTAATGGGATGGTTGTTACTTTGGAGATTAGTTTTGGAGTGATTCAATTTTTTGAGCTGTTGATATATTTTGGATATGAGGCCTTTGTCTGTTGTATGGTTAGTGGAGATCTTCCCATTCTGTAGGCTTCCTAATTAATTTACTAGCTATGTCCTTTGCCGTACAAAAGGTCTGCAGTTCGATGCATTCCTACTTATCCAGCCTTTCTCTGATTTTTGTGATTCTTGGTCCTTATTAAGAAAGTTTCAACCTGTGCCAAGGAGGCCTAGTGTTTCTCCTATTCCTTCCTGTAGAGTTTTCAGTGTGTTGCCTTTTACCTAGAGGTCTTTGATCCATTTGGAGTTAATTCTAGTGCAGGGTGACAAAGAAGAATCCAACTTTAGTTTCCTGCAGGTGCTTAACCAGTTCTGCCAGCACCACTTCTTG